>NC_073692.1:3712386-4012386 GCF_029784155.1 Uranotaenia lowii
TTCCAAGGAGTACTTCCTGCATCATGACACTATCAGCGCCTTCAGTTTTGCACCGACCTTGAGCAGCAGTAAACAACTTCTGCATCATAAACACCAGAAGATTGAATTTATCTAAATCGTTATCCAGGTGTATGAGGACGCAAGTGTTCAACAGATAATCGGCCACTTTCTCGTGTGTGTACCATTTTGGCAGCTGGTAGAGCTTCGACCGAAACACGTTTCCCATGTAATTCTTACATTCCACCTGATTGTGGATTCCTTCTTCGTGAAGCTCTCGTTGCATGATTTTGATACAGCTGAAAGGGAAATCTATTTCAGATCTTGATACCATCGAAAACCTTCTTTACTAAACTTACTGCACGTAGTACTGATCATCCTCAAACCCATTTATCAGTCGTTTGTAAATCTCATTGTCCGTGTAGCTAGATAAAGCTTTAAGCAACATCATGATTGGTACAAACGTAAGCGACTTCTTTATCGAGAACATTAACTTAGCCGTTCCGTTATTCAGATAATGTAGGACGTTGTTCTGAAATTTAAATCCAAATCAATAGGAACAATTATAACTGGGATAATCATTCAGCAGTGCCTACATACCGTCCGACGTTTGATCCGTTCGGACACATCGAATCATAACTCCGGTGCTGCTGAATTCCTTGCCTCGATCCTTCCAGGAATTACGATTTAAGGCAATGGGGAAGTTTCTTCTCGTCATGACTAACATTCGAATCAGCTTCTCCATGCCCCGTACGAGGAAGTGGCCGCCCCATTCGTCCTCGTGCTCTCCTCGACGAACCAATTCAGCAGGACTCAATCCGGCTAGGTTGCAAATCTTTGAGCGCAACATAATCGGCAATGGTCCGACATCGCGTGTGATCGGCGGCTTCGGATGTCCGTCTACATCCCACTCGATAGTGATAGTGCACATGCCGGTGTAGGTTTCATTTTTCTGACGGCACTCTGATGGAAAAATTCGCTTTTCACGCACGTTGAGCATACTCATGGGAACCGTTGGGTTAGCAATCGAACAATCCGTTATTTGTAACCGAACTCGATTCTTATTCGGTAGCTCAAACACCATCGGCTCTAGGTTACGGATCACATCGTCGATTCCCTCCTCAAGCATGTAGTTAAATGAATCAATGTGCGGGGTCCCCAAACTAGCAAGAATCTAGAAATAGTGCCGGTTCACAGATAAGACAAACTCGAGATCCGATAAGGTTAAGAGAATATTTTACCCCAAACGCTTACCTCATTTTGCTTCTTGGGAATTTTCTTAAACTGTGGTTTTAAATTAGTAAGAACTGGTAAATTCATCATTTTGTTCTAGCTATTTACAACAGAAAAACTGAGAAATTCTGAAAAACGTCCATGCGAAAGCAACGTGCATGCGGAAAACCGTGTGTTGATTTCAAATAACGATGACAGCTCGTTCGCGAGAGTTGTTAACTGTGTGTGTGTGCGCCACCGAATGAAAACGTAAATAAAACAGGGTTGAAGCTCGGATGATATCGCTACATCAAGTGACGCTTTTGTGACGATTGCTGTAGTTTTGAACCGTGTCAAAAAAAAAAATCTTTTTGAAGAATATGATAAAATTTGAAGATATTGGACTAAAACAATGTTTTCTACTGATTATTGATAGCTGATTAATGATAAAGCTTCTATACATAATTTGTCAATATGGTGGCATCGAAAATAATTTAAAGTCCAAAAGAAATACAAAAATTATATTTTCAATTATTCGAATTGTGAACGGAAATATAAGAAAAAGGACTATTGTGACAAAACTGACAAATAGACAATTTCAATTATTCGAATTGCGAAATACAAAAATTTCAAAAATTAGAAATATAACAAAAATTATAAAATTACAAAAAAAATACAAAAAAGACAAAAAATCAAAAAATGACAAAAATGACAAAAATGACAAAAATGACAAAAATGACAAAAATGACAAAAATGACAAAAATGACAAAAATGACAAAAATGACAAAAATGACAAAAATGACAAAAATGACAAAAATGACAAAAATGACAAAAATGACAAAAATGACAAAAATGACAAAAATGACAAAAATGACAAAAATGACAAAAATGACAAAAATGTCAAAAATGACGAAATGACAAAATGACAAAAATGACAAAAATGACAAAAATGACAAAAATGACAAAAATGACAAAAATGACAAAAATGACAAAAATGACAAAAATGACAAAAATGACAAAAATGACAAAAATGACAAAAATGACAAAAATGACAAAAATGACAAAATGACAAAAATGACAAAAATGACAAAATGACAAAAATGACAAAAATGACAAAAATGACAAAAATGACAAAAATGACAAAAATGACAAAAATGACAAAAATGACAAAAATGACAAAAATGACAAAAATGACAAAAATGACAAAAATGACAAAATGACAAAAATGACAAAAATGACAAAATGACAAAAATGACAAAAATGACAAAAATGACAAAAATGACAAAAATGACAAAAATGACAAAAATGACAAAAATGACAAAAATGACAAAAATGACAAAAATGACAAAAATGACAAAAATGACAAAAATGACAAAAATGACAAAATGACAAAAATGACAAAAATGACAAAAATGACAAAAATGACAAAAATGACAAAAATGACAAAAATGACAAAAATGACAAAAATGACAAAAATGACAAAAATGTCAAATGACAAAAATGACAAAAATGACAAAAATGACAAAATGACAAAAATGACAAAAATGACAAAAATGACAAAAATGACAAAAATGACAAAAATGACAAAAATGACAAAAATGACAAAAATGACAAAAATGACAAAAATGACAAAAATGACAAAAATGACAAAAATGACAAAATGACAAAAATGACAAAAATGACAAAAATGACAAAAATGACAAAAATGACAAAAATGACAAAAATGACAAAAATGACAAAAATGACAAAAATGACAAAAAATGACAAAATGACAAAAATGACAAAAATGACAAAAATGACAAAATGACAAAAATGACAAAAATGACAAAATGACAAAAATGACAAAAATGACAAAAATGACAAAAATGACAAAAATGACAAAAATGACAAAAATGACAAAAATGACAAAAATGACAAAAATGACAAAAATGACAAAAATGACAAAAATGACAAAATGACAAAAATGACAAAAATGACAAAAATGACAAAAATGACAAAAATGACAAAAATGACAAAAATGACAAAAATGACAAAATGACAAAAATGACAAAAATGACAAAAATGACAAAATGACAAATGACAAAAATGACAAAAATGACAAAAATGACAAAAATGACAGAAATGACAAAAATTACAAAAATTACAAAAATTACAAAAATTACAAAAATTACAAAAATTACAAAAATTATAAAAAAATTACAAAAATTACAAAAATTACAAAAATTACAAAAATTGCAAAAATTACAAAAATTACAAAAATTACAAAAATTACAAAAATTACAAAAATTACAAAAATTACAAAAATTAAAAATTACAAAAATTACAAAAATTACAAAAATTACAAAAATTACAAAAATTACAAAAATTACAAAAATTACAAAAATTACAAAAATTACAAAAATTACAAAAATTACAAAAATTACAAAAATTACAAAAATTACAAAAATTACAAAAATTACAAAAATTACAAAAATTACAAAAATTACAAAAATTACAAAAATTACAAAAATTACAAAAATTACAAAAATTACAAAAATAACAAAAAAAAAAACAAAAATTACAAAAATGTCAAAGAACTCAAAAATTACAAAATTTACAAAAATTACAAAAATTACAAAAATTACAAAAATTACAAAAATAACAAAAATTACAAAAATTACTAAAATTACAAAAATTACAAAAATTACTAAAATTACAAAAATTACAAAATATACAAGAATAACTAAAATTACAAAAATTACAAAAATTACAAAAATTACAAAAATTACAAAAATTACAAAAATTACAAAAATTACAAAAATTACAAAAATTACAAAAATTACAAAAATTACAAAAATTACTAAAATTACATAAATTACAAAAATTACAAAAAATAACAAAACTTACAAAAATTACAAAAATTACAAAAATTACAAAAAATTACAAAAATTACAAAAATTACAAAAATTACAAAAATTACAAAACTTACAAAAATTACAAAAATTACAAAAATTACAAAAATGACAAAAATGACAAAAATGACAAAAATGACAAAAATGACAAAAATGACAAAAATGACAAAAATGACAAAAATGACAAAAATGACAAAAATGACAAAAATGACAAAAATGACAAAAATGACAAAAATGACAAAAATGACAAAAATGACA
This sequence comes from Uranotaenia lowii, assembly GCF_029784155.1. Taxonomy (NCBI): domain Eukaryota; kingdom Metazoa; phylum Arthropoda; class Insecta; order Diptera; family Culicidae; genus Uranotaenia; species Uranotaenia lowii. The sequence continues at coordinate 3,716,745 of NC_073692.1, forward strand.
AAAATGACAAAATGACAAAAATGACAAAAATGACAAAAATGACAAAAATGACAAAAATGACAAAAATGACAAAAATGACAAAAATGACAAAAATGACAAAAATGACAAAAATGACAAAAATGACAAAAATGACAAAAATGACAAAAATGACAAAAATGACAAAAATGACAAAAATGACAAAAATGACAAAAATGACAAAAATGACAAAAATGACAAAAATGACAAAAATGACAAAAATGACAAAAATGACAAAAATGACAAAAATGACAAAAATGACAAAAATGACAAAAATGACAAAATGACAAAAATGACAGAAATGACAAAAATTACAAAAATTACAAAAATTACAAAAATTACAAAAATTACAAAAATTACAAAAATTACAAAAATTACAAAAATTACAAAAATTACAAAAATTAGAAAAATTACAAAAATTACAAAAATTACAAAAATTACAAAAATGACAAAAATTACAAAAATTACAAAAATTACAAAAATTACAAAAATGACAAAAATAACAAAAATTACAAAAATTACAAAAATTACAAAAATTACAAAAATTACAAAAATTACAAAAATTACAAAAATTACAAAAATTACAAAATTACAAAAATTACAAAAATTACAAAAATTACAAAAATTACAAAAATTACAAAATTACAAAAATTACAAAAATTACAAAAATTACAAAAATTACAAAAATTACAAAAATTACAAAATTACAAAAATTACAAAAATTACAAAAATTACAAAAATTACAAAAAATACAAAAATTACAAAAATTACTAAAATTACAAAAATTACAAAAATTACAAAAATGACAAAAATTACAAAAATTACAAAAATTACAAAAATTACAAAAATTACAAAAATTACAAAAATTAAAAAAATTACGAAAATTACAAAAATTACAAAAATTACAAAAGTTAGAAAAATTACAAAAGTTACAAAAATTACAAAAATTACAAAAATTACAAAAATTACAAAAATTACAAAAATTACAAAAATGACAAAAATTACAAAAATTACAAAAATTACAAAAATTACAAAAATTACAAAAATTACAAAAAATTACAAAAATTACAAAAATTACAAAAATTACAAAAATGACAAAATTACAAAAATTACAAAAATAACAAAAATTACAAAAATTACAAAAATTACAAAAATTACAAAAATTACAATAATTACAAAAATTACAAAAATTACAAAAATTACAAAAATTACAAAAATTACAAAAATTACAAAAATTACAAAAATGACAAAAATTACAAGGATAACAAAAACTACAAAAATTACAAAAATTACAAAAATTACAAAAATTACGAAAATAACAAAAATTACAAAAATTACAAAAATTACTAAAATTACAAAAATTACAAAAATTACAAAAATTACAAAATTACAAAATTACAAAATTACAAAAATTACGAAAATTATAAAAATGAAAAGATTACAAAAATGACATATTTTCAAAATGACAAAAAATCAAACAATGACAAAAATGACAAAAATGACAAAAATGACAAAAATGACAAAAATGACAAAAATGACAAAAATGACAAAAATGACAAAAATGACAAAAATGACAAAAATGACAAAAATGACAAAAATGACAAAAATGACAAAAATGACAAAAATGACAAAAATGACAAAAATGACAAAAATGACAAAAATGACAAAAATGACAAAAATAACAAAAATGACAAAAATGACAAAAATGACAAAAATGACAAAAATGACAAAAATGACAAAAATGACAAAAATGACAAAAATGACAAAATGACAAAAATGACAAAAATGACAAAAATGACAAAAATGACAAAAATGACAAAAATGACAAAAATGACAAAAATGACAAAAATGACAAAAATGACAAAAATGACAAAAATGACAAAAATGACAAAAATGACAAAAATGACAAAAATGACAAAAATGACAAAAAATGACAAAAATGACAAAAATGACAAAAATGACAAAAATGACAAAAATGACAAAAATGACAAAAATGACAAAAATGACAAAAATGACAAAAATGACAAAAATGACAAAAATGACAAAAATGACAAAAATGACAAAAATGACAAAAATGACAAAAATGACAAAAATGACAAAAATGACAAAAATGACAAAAATGACAAAAATGACAAAAATGACAAAAATGACAAAAATGACAAAAATGACAAAAATGACAAAAATGACAAAAATGACAAAAATGACAAAAATGACAAAAATGACAAAAATGACAAAAATGACAAAAATGTCAAAAATGACAAAAATGACAAAAATGACAAAAATGACAAAAATGATAAAAATGACAAAAAAAAATGAAAAAAATGACAAGAATGACAAAAACGACAAAAATGACAAAAATGACAAAAATGACAAAAATGACAAAAATGACAAAAATGACAAAAATGACAAAAATGACAAAAATGACAAAAAATGACAAAAATGACAAAAATGACAAAAATGACAAAAATGACAAAAATGACAAAAATGACAAAAATGACAAAAATGACAAAAATGACAAAAATGACAAAAATGACAAAAATGACAAAAATGACAAAAATGACAAAAATGACAAAAATGACAAAAATGACAAAAATGACAAAAATGACAAAAATGACAAAAATGACAAAAATGACAAAAATGACAAAAATGACAAAAATGACAAAAATGACAAAAATGACAAAAATGACAAAAATGACAAAAATGACAAAAATGACAAAAATGACAAAAATGACAAAAATGACAAAAATGACAAAAATGACAAAAATGACAAAAATGACAAAAATGACAAAAATGACAAAAATGACAAAAATGACAAAAATGACAAAAATGACAAAAATGACAAAAATGACAAAAATGACAAAAATGACATAAATGACAAAAATGACAAAAATGACAAAAATGACAAAAATGACAAAAATGACAAAAATGACAAAAATGACAAAAATGACAAAAATGACAAAAATGACAAAAATGACAAAAATGACAAAAATGACAAAAATGACAAAAATGGCAAAAAATGTTAAAAATGACAAAAATGACAAAAATTACAAAAATGACAAAAATGACAAAAATGACAAAAATGACAAAAATGACAAAAATGACAAAAATGACAAAAATGACAAAAATGACAAAAATGACAAAAATGACAAAAATGACAAAAATGACAAAAATGACAAAAAATGACAAAAATGACAAAAATGACAAAAATGACAAAAATGACAAAAATGACAAAAATGACAAAAATGACAAAAATGACAAAAATGACAAAAATGACAAAAATGACAAAAATGACAAAAATGACAAAAATGACAAAAATGACAAAAATGACAAAAATGACAAAAATGACAAAAATGACAAAAATGACAAAAATGACAAAAATGACAAAAATGACAAAAATGACAAAAATGACAAAAATGACAAAAATGACAAAAATGACAAAAAATGACAAAAATGACAAAAATGACAAAAATGACAAAAATGACAAAAATGACAAAAATGACAAAAATAACAAAAATGACAAAAATGACAAAAATGACAAAAATGACAAAAATGACAAAAATGACAAAAATGACAAAAATGACAAAATGACAAAAATGACAAAAATGACAAAAATGACAAAAATGACAAAAATGACAAAAATGACAAAAATGACAAAAATGACAAAAATGACAAAAATGACAAAAATGACAAAAATGACAAAAATGACAAAAATGACAAAAATGACAAAAATGACAAAAATGACAAAAATGACAAAAATGACAAAAATGACAAAAATGACAAAATGACAAAAATGACAAAAATGACAAAAATGACAAAAATGACAAAATGACAAAAATGACAAAAATGACAAAAATGACAAAAATGACAAAAATGACAAAAATGACAAAAATGACAAAAATGACAAAAATGACAAAAATGACAAAAATGACAAAAATGACAAAAATGACAAAAATGACAAAAATGACAAAAATGACAAAAATGACAAAAATGACAAAAATGACAAAAATGACAAAAATGACAAAAATGTCAAAAATGACAAAAATGACAAAAATGACAAAAATGACAAAAATGATAAAAATGACAAAAAAAAAATGAAAAATATGACAAGAATGACAAAAACGACAAAAATGACAAAAATGACAAAAATGACAAAAATGACAAAAATGACAAAAATGACAAAAATGACAAAAATGACAAAAATGACAAAAATGACAAAAATGACAAAAATGACAAAAATGACAAAAATGACAAAAATGACAAAAATGACAAAAATGACAAAAATGACAAAAATGACAAAAATGACAAAAATGACAAAAATGACAAAAATGACAAAAATGACAAAAATGACAAAAATGACAAAAATGACAAAAATGACAAAAATGACAAAAATGACAAAAATGACAAAAATGACAAAAATGACAAAAATGACAAAAATGACAAAAATGACAAAAATGACAAAAATGACAAAAATGACAAAAATGACAAAAATGACAAAAATGACAAAAATGACAAAAATGACAAAAATGACAAAAATGACAAAAATGACAAAAATGACAAAAATGACAAAAATGACAAAAATGACAAAAATGACAAAAATGACAAAAATGACAAAAATGACATAAATGACAAAAATGACAAAAATGACAAAAATGACAAAAATGACAAAAATGACAAAATGACAAAAATGACAAAAATGACAAAAATGACAAAAATGACAAAAATGACAAAAATGACAAAAATGACAAAAATGACAAAAATGACAAAAATGGCAAAAATGTTAAAAATGACAAAAATGACAAAAATTACAAAAATGACAAAAATGACAAAAATGACAAAAATGACAAAAATGACAAAATGACAAAATGACAAAAATGACAAAAATGACAAAAATGACAAAAATGACAAAAATGACAAAAATGACAAAAATGACAAAAATGACAAAAATGACAAAAATGACAAAAATGACAAAAATGACAAAAATGACAAAAATGACAAAAATGACAAAAATGACAAAAATGACAAAAATGACAAAAATGACAAAAATGACAAAAATGACAAAAATGACAAAAATGACAAAAATGACAAAAATGACAAAAATGACAAAAATGACAAAAATGACAAAATGACAAAAATGACAAAAATGACAAAAATGACAAAAATGACAAAAATGACAAAAATGACAAAAATGACGAAAATGACAAAAATGACAAAAATGGCAAAAATGTTAAAAATGCAAAAATTACAAAAATGACAAAATTTACAAAAATTACAAAAATAACAAAAATGACAAAAATTACAAAAATTACAAAAATTACAAAAATTACAAAAATTACAAAAATTACAAAAATTACAAAAATTACAAAAATTACAAAAATTACAAAAATTACAAAAATTACAAAAATTACAAAAATTACAAAAATTACAAAAATTACAAAAATTACAAAAATTACAAAAATTACAAAAATTACAAAAATTACAAAAATTACAAAAATTTCAAAAATAACAAAGAATTACAAAAATTACAAAAATTACAAAAATTACAAAAATTACAAAAATTACAAAAATTTCGAAAATTATAAAAATGAAAAAATTACAAAAATGACATAATTGCATGAATGCATTGCATTGCATTATTGCATACTTAGGTCTTAGATGCCTAAACAAGTTTGTGATTCTAATGGGTTTCATGGGATTAAGAGTGATTTGTGATTTATTAAACGTGCCAAGTTTTGAACATTCTACCGGTTTTTCGAAAACGGCTTTCAAAAACTCAATTTTCGTATTCGAAATAACACCAAATCTCGACGTTTTAGACATTTCCAAATCATTGGACATCAAAGTTTAAATTTCAAATTTCTCAACATCCTTTGGCCACCGATTTGGTGGAATTTTAAGGTATAAAATCGCAACTTTGTGCTCTTTGAGGCTCTTTTAAATTATGTCTGATTGAGCTGAAATCTAGCACAGGTCAGTTTTTGGCCAATCCTCAACCACTTTTTTTAATATCTACATTTCACAAATTTTAACACTAAACTGACAGAAGCAAAAATCAGTTGCAGAAAATGAATAATTAATTGATACCGTGCTCTTTCCGCAAAGTGAAAGAATGTTGAAGGGGAAAGAAAACGAACAATTAGTTATTCGAATACAAATTTAATAAATTCAACCGGGCTTGACCATCGGGTGGATAATAACTTTTCAGGATTGTTGAGAGCTTTTCGTTCGGTGCTCTGATTTCAGTTCAAATCGATGCTCTACCTTGAGTTCCTACAACCGCTATCTCAGTTTGCTGGCTGCTGGATTTTGGCTTGCAGACGTTATTTAAATTTCATTTTTATCTCGATTGCAATTGTAACCTCTTTTTTTCCACCTCTACCTCATCCGTCCGTACGATCACCCCTAATCGAAGTCAAGGCTCAGGGCTTAAACTCACGCTCATTTGGTCGCGAAATGCCATGCGCTGCACTTGGGAACATCGTAATATGTTCACGGTTCGATTCTATTCCTTGAAACCGATGCCTCGATCCTACAAATTCATTCGGGAATCGTGGAACGAGATGTGAGTAAAATATCTTCATGTAGGAATCCAGTATACAACGACAGGAATATTTTCCTACTGCGTTATTCGTTTTGCATCGAATCACATAATAAATTGCAATAATTTTCTTAACAAACAACAGCGTTCAGCTGATTGTGATATTTTCACTGATATGTTGGTTCAGTCCAGATCCACTGAATGTTTTTTCGTCTCTTAAAAGTATGTTGTATTGAACTAGTGTTGTACACATGTCATTGGTCTTGGTCTTGGTCGTATACAAGCCTTCTTCTTGTTCGGGTGACCACCCTTTTCTGATCCTTTTTTTAGTTTTGTGTTTCGAAGTTCACACATATATAAATCGTCTATTTTAATATTACACAATTGTAGAATTAGAATCTTCGTAAACCTCAACATTTATGTGTGTAAAATAATAAGTTCGAAATTCCGATAGCCCTGTTTCGCTCCCTGGGAGAGTTCTTTCGGGTGGAATCGAACACGTTTGAAGCGAGAAAGAAAAATAACATCAAACACGAAATCTTTATATTACGAACAGCATCTTATGAGTGCGACGTGCTCGTTTCAAAAACTTATGCTTACAGTTTTCTTTAAGTTTCATAGAAGATACATATAAGAAAATATTGAACCCAGTCGATGTTGCATACATGCTGAACATTTCCACACACCTTCTTTAGATGAGCGAGAGTAGTAAGGGGGGATGAAATTTCTTCCCAGATACGCTTTGGCCGAATGCTTTGACCAGATTTGCGGAATAGTTCTCCCCAGTTGTAGTGTCGAGGATCTCCGTACATACCTACATATGCACACGCTTTCGAAATCCGGCAGCCAGCTCTTTATCCCGAATGGTTGTTTTCAGGGATCGTAAAATTGATTGCAAGAATAAAATCTTTCCCCTTTTGCTGTGTTCAGTCCTTTATCCGAAAAGTCGTTCAAAATCAGTATCGATGAGCCAAAAGGAACAGCCACGTCCGTTTTGGAAAATCGATATAGGACCCGAAGTGAACGGAAGATGAGTTGGTGGACGTACGGAATGGGAATGACAATCTTAAAAATGAAGACGAAGGAAACAACTTCAGATAGCTTTTTAGTAAATAACTTTACATCAGAGAAATAGTTTTGATTGCTCAAGCTATTCCTTATGGTTCGTTTCGATCGATAGCTATTGGTATGATAAATTTTCGATCATAGTAAAAAAATGCAATACCTAAATACTCTCACTACTATGATTCCTGAATTCAGAAATAGTTCAATTAATTTACATAGGTTTAACACTAACTGGTCAGTGAATTTAGTTTTGGATTATCCCTTATATCAATTAATTTTTTTTTCCTTAATTACGGGAATTTAGATCCAACTTTGTATGAAAACAGCCTTCCTTACAGTATTTTAGATTAAGGGAGGCTTTCAACGCATCACGTTATGTCAACGTGTGATTTTATTTCAAATTTGGGGAATATGTGCAAAATTGTTCATGTTGGGTCTAGTTTAAAGTTAATTATAACCCCCGATTTTTAACTGTTTAATGCATGACTTTTTTAAATGAGTTCAGGAATCAGCGATTCAGTGAAATAATATCAATTTAATTTGAACATCAGGACTGAACAGGTATAAAACTGTTATTTTGAGTCTTATAAAAAATTGATATTGTTGATTTATTTCAATACGATTTTGCTAATTTCTCCCAAACATTATTGATTAGGTGCGGGACGATTTTTGTGATTGATTAAGATTAAACAAAATTGTGAGAATTTCAAAATCCGAAGAAATTACCGAAAGAACACTTTTCAACTTCAATAGCTTCTAAATAGTGCATGTGCACAGATAATCGAACGGGTTTTGCATCAAAAGTTCTAAACTTGATGGAACATCAAATTGAGTATTTAGATTTTAATTTGCAAAGAAATTTATAGTTTTTGACAAATGCTTTAGAGATAATTTTTTTTCCAACTAAACTTTACATATTTTCGGTCGCTAAAGCTGATATAAGCAATATAAAATAATGCTGCATACATTCAGGGTTAAAAATAATTACACAAAATTTAAAAACTAAAATCATGTGATGCAAAATAATCATTTTCCAGCGAATAGAAACGAGATTTACAAGGCTTTTTTTATTTGTATGTTGTTGCATCTTACTTAAGATAAGTAACTGAGTAAAAAAAAGGTGATTATCAGAAAATTGTTATTTCACCCACAGTGCACAGTGGTGCAGAACATCAATCTAGCTGTACGAAATTAATAGCGCCCAGGAATGAAGAAATAGACATTTGAAGTCTTAAGCAACATTGTTCAGTTTTACATGGAGCATATTCTAGTATCAAAATTTTTGCCGATGGGTCCCTCGATAGCGATATAAAAATGCTAACTTTTTTGTTTTTCAAATTAGGGCTTTGATATCTTCGACAAAGTTGTTTATCTAATCAAAATACATAATTTTGTTGAATATGTCAAAGTCCTATCATATCACCCTCAGGAGTTACAGTCATAGTAAAAATATTCTCATAAAAAACAATGTTTTGAACCTGACACATTATAGATTGGATAAAAAGGTTCGCCGTGTTTGAAACAAAGTTGTAACAAGCTACGATCTACAATTGCCTCATACATTATGATGGGTTTAAAAGTTTTTGAAGGTCTATAGAAAGCATTTAGTGTATTTTATTGGCAATTTTGGAAGGCTCCTCCATCGAAAAGTGCACATTTTCGCAACACCCCCTTTTTTGTGATTATTTTTGATGATAAGCGGAACCATTTCCATTTGAAATTACCGGGGAAATCGGTGGAACTAGTAGAGATTTGAATGAACTTTTTATATGAAAATTACCTATTTTACTTATAGAAAAAAAACGTTGAAAACATTTACTTTATTAATAAGGTGTTGCAGTGAGACAATTGTAGATCGTAGCTTGTTACAACATTGTTTCAAACACGGCGAACCTTTTTATCCAATCTATAATGTGTCAGGTTCAAAAAATTGTTTTTTTTATGAGAATATTTTTACTATGACTGTAACTCCTGAGGGTGATATGATAGGACTTTGACATATTCAACAAAATTATGTATTTTGATTAGATAAACAACTTTGTCGAAGATATCAAAGCCCTAATTTGAAAAACAAAAAAGTTAGCATTTTTATCTCGCTATCGAGGGACCCCTTGGCAAAAATTTTGATACTGAAATATGCTCCATGTAAAACTGAACAATGTTGTTGAAGACATCAAATGTCTATCTCTTCATCCCTGGGCGCTATTAATTTCGTACAGCTAGATTGATGTTCTGCACCACTGTGCAGTGTAAGCAAACAGTAGAAAAACCAATGCACCAACGTAATCCGTCACACTATATAAATAAACAAATAACTTTTGCCAAACATCATTATTATTTACTCTTTACTCTAGCTAGGTTATATTGTCATTTTTGTCATTTTTGTCATTTTTGTCATTTTTGTCATTTTTGTCATTTTTGTCATTTTTTGTCATTTTTGTCATTTTTGTCATTTTTGTCATTTTTGTCATTTTTGTCATTTTTGTCATTTTTGTCATTTTTGTCATTTTTGTCATTTTTGTCATTTTTGTCATTTTTGTCATTTTGTCATTTTTGTCATTTTTGTCATTTTTGTCATTTTTGTCATTTTTGTCATTTTTGTCATTTTTGTCATTTTTGTCATTTTTGTCATTTTTGTCATTTTTGTCATTTTTGTCATTTTTGTCATTTTTGTCATTTTTGTCATTTTTGTCATTTTTGTCATTTTTGTCATTTTTGTCATTTTTGTCATTTTTGTCATTTTTGTCATTTTTGTCATTTTTGTCATTTTTGTCATTTTTGTCATTTTTGTCATTTTTGTCATTTTTGTCATTTTTGTCATTTTTGTCATTTTTGTCATTTTTGTCATTTTTGTCATTTTTGTCATTTTTGTCATTTTTGTCATTTTTGTCATTTTTGTCGTTTTGTCATTTTTGTCATTTTTGTCATTTTTGTCATTTTTGTCATTTTTGTCATTTTTGTCATTTTTGTCATTTTTGTCATTTTTGTCATTTTTGTCATTTTTGTCATTTTTGTCATTTTTGTCATTTTTTGTCATTTTTGTCATTTTTGTCATTTTTGTCATTTTTGTCATTTTTGTCATTTTTGTCATTTTTGTCATTTTTGTCATTTTTGTCATTTTTGTCATTTTTGTCATTTTTGTCATTTTTGTTCATTTTTGTCATTTTTGGTCATTTTTGGTCATTTTTGTCATTTTTGTCATTTTTGTCATTTTTGTCATTTTTGTCATTTTTGTCATTTTTGTCATTTTTGTCATTTTTGTCATTTTTGTCATTTTTGTCATTTTTGTCATTTTTGTCATTTTTGTCATTTTTGTCATTTTTGTCATTTTTGTCATTTTTGTCATTTTTGTCATTTTTGTCATTTTGTCATTTTTGTCATTTTTGTCATTTTTGTCATTTTTGTCATTTTTGTCATTTTTGTCATTTTTGTCATTTTTGTCATTTTTGTCATTTTTGTCATTTTTGTCATTTTTGTCATTTTTGTCATTTTTGTCATTTTTGTCATTTTTGTCATTTTTGTCATTTTTGTCATTTTTGTCATTTTTGTCATTTTGTCATTTTTGTCATTTTTGTCATTTTTGTCATTTTCTGTCATTTTTGTCATTTTTGTCATTTTTGTCATTTTTGTCATTTCTGTCATTTTTGTCATTTTTGTCATTTTTTTCATTTTTGTCATTTTTGTCATTTTTGTCAGTTTTGTCATTTTGTCATTTTTGTCATTTTTTGTAATTTTTGTAATTTTTGTAATTTTTGTAATTTTTTGTAATTTTTGTCATTTTTGTCATTTTTGTCATTTTTGTCATTTTTGTCATTTTTGTCATTTTGTCATTTTTGTCATTTTTGTCATTTTTGTCATTTTTGTCATTTTTGTCATTTTTGTCATTTTTGTCATTTTTGTCATTTTTGTCATTTTGTCATTTTTGTCATTTTTGTCATTTTTGTCATTTTTGTCATTTTTGTCATTTTTGTCATTTTTGTCATTTTTGTCATTTTTGTCATTTTTGTCATTTTTGTCATTTTTGTCATTTTTGTCATTTTTGTCATTTTTGTCATTTTTGTCATTTTTGTCATTTTTGTCATTTTTGTCATTTTTGTCATTTTTGTATTTTTGTCATTTTTGTCATTTTTGTCATTTTTGTCATTTTTGTCATTTTTGGCATTTTTGTCATTTTTGTCATTTTTGTCATTTTTGTCATTTTTGTCATTTTTGTCATTTTTGTCATTTTTGTCATTTTTGTCATTTTTGTCATTTTTGTCATTTTTGTCATTTTTGTCATTTTTGTCATTTTTGTCATTTTTGTCATTTTTGTCATTTTTGTCATTTTTGTCATTTTTGTCATTTTTGTCATTTTTGTCATTTTTGTCATTTTTGTCATTTTTGTCATTTTTGTCATTTTTGTCATTTTTGTCATTTTTGTCATTTTTGTCATTTTTGTCATTTTTGTCATTTTTGTCATTTTTGTCATTTTTGTCATTTTTGTCATTTTTGTCATTTTTGTCATTTTTGTCATTTTTGTCATTTTTGTCATTTTTGTCATTTTTGTCATTTTTGTCATTTTTGTCATTTTTGTCATTTTTGTCATTTTTGTCATTTTTGTCATTTTTGTCATTTTTGTCATTTTTGTCATTTTTGTCATTTTTGTCATTTTTGTCATTTTTGTCATTTTTGGCATTTTTGTCATTTTTGTCATTTTTGTCATTTTTGTCATTTTTGTCATTTTTGTCATTTTTGTCATTTTTGTCATTTTTGTCATTTTTGTCATTTTTGTCATTTTTGTCATTTTTGTCATTTTTGTCATTTTTGTCATTTTTGTCATTTTTGTCATTTTTGTCATTTTTGTCATTTTTGTCATTTTTGTCATTTTTGTCATTTTTGTCATTTTTGTCATTTTTGTCATTTTTGTCATTTTTGTCATTTTTGTCATTTTTGTCATTTTTGTCATTTTTTGTCATTTTTTGTCATTTTTGTCATTTTTGTCATTTTTGTCATTTTTGTCATTTTTGTCATTTTTGTCATTTTTGTCATTTTTGTCATTTTTGTCATTTTTGTCATTTTTGTCATTTTTGTCATTTTTGTCATTTTTGTCATTTTTGTCATTTTTGTCATTTTTGTCATTTTTGTCATTTTTGTCATTTTTGTCATTTTTGTCATTTTTGTCATTTTTGTCATTTTTGTCATTTTTGTCATTTTTGTCATTTTTGTCATTTTTGTCATTTTTGTCATTTTTGTCATTTTTGTCATTTTTGTCATTTTTTTCATTTTTGTCATTTTTGTCATTTTTGTCAGTTTTGTCATTTTTTTCATTTTTGTCATTTTTGTCATTTTTTGTAATTTTTGTAATTTTTGTAATTTTTGTAATTTTTGTAATTTTTGTAATTTTTGTAATTTTTGTAATTTTTGTCATTTTTGTCATTTTTGTCATTTTTGTCATTTTTGTCATTTTTGTCATTTTTGTCATTTTTGTCATTTTTGACATTTTTGTCATTTTTGTCATTTTTGTCATTTTGTCATTTTTGTCATTTTTGTCATTTTTGTAATTTTTGTCATTTTTGTCATTTTTGTCATTTTTGTCATTTTTGTCATTTTTGTCATTTTTGTCATTTTTGTCATTTTTGTCATTTTTGTCATTTTTGGCATTTTTGTCATTTTTGTCATTTTTGTCATTTTTGTCATTTTTGTCATTTTTGTCATTTTTGTCATTTTTGTCATTTTTGTCATTTTTGTCATTTTTGTCATTTTTGTCATTTTTGTCATTTTTGTCATTTTTGTCATTTTTGTCATTTTTGTCATTTTTGTCATTTTTGTCATTTTTGTCATTTTTGTCATTTTTGTCATTTTTGTCATTTTTGTCATTTTTGTCATTTTTGTCATTTTTGTCATTTTTGTCATTTTTGTCATTTTTGTCATTTTTGTCATTTTTGTCATTTTTGTCATTTTTGTCATTTTTGTCATTTTTGTCATTTTTGTCATTTTTGTCATTTTTGTCATTTTTGTCATTTTTGTCATTTTTGTCATTTTTGTCATTTTTGTCATTTTTGTCATTTTTGTCATTTTTGTCATTTTTGTCATTTTTGTCATTTTTGTCATTTTTGTCATTTTTGTCATTTTTGTCATTTTTGTCATTTTTGTCATTTTTGTCATTTTTGTCATTTTTGTCATTTTTGTCATTTTTGTCATTTTTGTCATTTTTGTCATTTTTGTCATTTTTGTCATTTTTGTCATTTTTGTCATTTTTGTCATTTTTGTCATTTTTGTCATTTTTGTCATTTTTGTCATTTTTGTCATTTTTGTCATTTTTGTCATTTTTGTCATTTTTGTCATTTTTGTCATTTTTGTCATTTTTGTCATTTTTGTCATTTTTGTCATTTTTGTCATTTTTGTCATTTTTGTCATTTTTGTCATTTTTGTCATTTTTGTCATTCTTGTCATTTTTGTCATTTTTGTCATTTTTGTCATTTTTGTCATTTTTGTCATTTTTGTCATTTTTGTCATTTTTGTCATTTTTGTCATTTTTGTCATTTTTGTCATTTTTGTCATTTTTGTCATTTTTGTCATTTTTGTCATTTTTGTCATTTTTGTCATTTTTGTCATTTTTGTCATTTTTGTCATTTTTGTCATTTTTGTCATTTTTGTCATTTTTGTCATTTTTTTCAGAGACATGTATTTTTGTTTAAACTTTAATGACATTTTCGATGTAATCTGGAAAATTTTTACTTTAACTTAGCAATGGAATGAAAAACTATAACAATCCTAAACGTTTTCATATCTACGGTGCTTAAAGCAATGCCATCAGGTATTCTTCGGAATTAGCCCATAGTATCATAATTAATTAGGTACTTAACTTGACCCTAATTAAAAGTTTTTCTATACAAACGTATTAAATGAAAACACTACTTCAACAAGCAATATTTTCCCATCCCTAACGGGTGGAATAGTTTAAACTCCATCTATCTCATAGTTCTGTTGAAACGTTGAAATAGAGTTTACGTTCAAATATCCAGCTTCCAAAAAAAAAAAAAAAAAACGAACAACACCCACATCCACAGTCAGCAATAAAAACCAATCTAAAGTTCTCGGTGCTTCGTCAGCAGGCATTATTGCTGCAAATATCATCGATTTGTTTTCGCCATACGATATTTGCATTGGCAATGTTCTGCGCTTCGTTCTTTTGCTACCGTCGTGTCCATTCCACTTTGCTCCCGGTAAAATTATCGTGAATTTTTCGCATGTCCAATTGGCATGTTTTTGGTCCGAATCGATTTCTTCTTCTGCTCCCTAATTTTCTTTTTCTTTCGACCATCATCGCGAGAGGCAGACCGGTGCCAAAGATCCTGGACCACTTCGGATCGAAACGGAACCATGGGATGTACTTTGATTATGATTTTTTCTTTGCTTCGGATGCTGTTTCTGATGCCCCTCGGTCGTTTATGTATAGTTTTGTGGATATGGATGCCCACCTTTTGTTATGAGAGCTCCCGCCATCGCGCTCTTCTCTTCAGGATTCGGCATTCCGTTTCAATCGCTTTCGAGATAGGGCCTTGTTCTGTTTTATTGGCATTATTATTGTTGTTATTATTGGGACTCTAAAGCCACATTTGCCTGTCCAGCGTATGGCGGAACGGTGGCAGGCAAGTTATTTTAACGAAATTATTACAATGAAACCCTTCACTTATTGAAAAGTTATGTATATGTGGCTTTTGAATATGAGCCGACTTTCCCAGCGTCTGATCATTCGTTCGATCGTTCGTCACTGAATCGTTTGGCTTCTGGAGTTTCGGAAAACTTTCTCATTGTCTTCGACTGAAGAGCTTCTTTTCCTTGCATATTTTGTAAAGCCTGTCTTTCTAGCCTTCATACACATTACTGCTTTATTACTACCGCTTATCACACATTTTCTTATATTATGTGTGTTTTTTTTTCATTTATCCACAATCGCAACTTTTGTATGTCTATATACATTCTTATTTGTAACAATTACATATTATTTTTTTTCAATTCACATCTTCTTCCTTTCGTTGCATTGAATTTGTCGAGAAGAAGTTCAGGGAAAAGACAAAAGATGTTCCGAACGATTTTCCCCCACCCACACTCATTTTAGTCAGTGAAGTACAGCAGAGAATAGCATAATCACAATGGCTTCGCGGATCTGTGAAAGTTAGTTCCCGCCATTCGTGCCATTCGGAGGAACTAACTTGTACAAATCCGCCACTCTGGGACCCCGGCGATTTTGCAGGGCTGCTTGAGACTTGAGAGTGCCACCGACTGACTACTGGTGCAGTGCAGTAATAAAAGGTATGGGTACTTGCTTCTTAGCAGTCGCATCGGAGAAAAAGTTACATATTACGTATGGAACATCTTTATAAGATAACGAAGGCGACATCCGCTACTTTGCTACTTGGCGGAGAACGGTCGATAGGTCGGGTCTGGCCGTGCTTTGGTCGGTCCCTTTGGGCTCCCAGTTGATCGAACGAAACCAATTGGGCTGTGTTGTGACTCCACGGTTCCTACATTGGAGCTACCTTAACGTACGGATTTACGGATTGGCTTATGGTCAGCACATACCAGACGTATAAGGTCATCTCTCTAATCGATTAAGCATCATTAGCATTGAGAAGGTTCCACTTGGATAGCACATTAGTCAGTCGGAGCTTTGGGAATTTGCAAGCGAGAAGTACTGACAGGGACGAGGTTGATGTCATAATTTGTGGGTTTTGTTTTCCGGGGAGCTTTACGTAGGAAATTGTGTGTCAGCAGACAGCGAAGTCTCCGTGCAGTGTTCAATGATCCGGAGTGAAAGATGATGAAAGGAACTTGAATTTGCCTCAATACACTCATTCTAAGGTTTTTTTCTTCTATTTGTTTAAATTAAAGCTTATGATGGTTGAAGGTTATCAAAACGAATTTACACTATTTTTATGGAAGCTCGAAATGTACGTTTCAAATATATTTAAGAGAAAGTTCAAACTTATGTCACTATTTATCATATTACCGTTTTGTTGGTCCTTATTGATATAAATAGGAGTTGCATTTCTGCCGCTGACTGTAATCTCCAAGTATTTTTTTTTTCAATTATTGTTGAACTGTGAGTGAGAGTTTTTTGTATAGGTAGATGTTATAAATGTAATCTTTCTCTATCAAATGTTATAAAACATACCTATCGAAGCATAATATTTGTTCGGCTTGTGATATAGCTCAGTTGGCAAGTCTGTTGTCTCCTGAGCCGATGTCCGCGAGTTCGAGCCCAAGAGTAAACATCGAACACAGTTGTACCGGATAGTTTTTCAATAACGATCCGCCAACTGTAACGTTGATAAAGTCGCGAATGCCATAAAGATGGTAAAACGACTCTAATCGAAACAAAAAAAAAAAAAAAAAAAAAAAAAATTGTTGGCATATTTATACGTACCTTTATTCCACGGCCGGATCTGTGAAAGTTAGTTCCCGAGAATAATATTTTAACATTGTTCAAATGGTCTGGCTTTGACCGGAATGAGCTTCTCGGATTATAAACTACTGAAAATGATTGATTTTGTACTTAGAAAAAAATATTTATGCATTAAACTCAAGACTATCGAAAAGATGCTGATAGCGTTCAATTCTATCTGGTCGTAATTGTCCTCTATTTCAGTAAACAGTCTGATTTTTTAATACAGTTATATAATGGTAAATTTGAGATGTCACACGTTCTTTTGCATAAAAACAAAATTATTTTTTATTATTATTAAAACATATAGGGATACTCTTCATTGTGATATTTCGTTCGAATGCTATTTTCTATTAAATCAGTACTAAGCTCTTCAAATTTCACTGTAACATTGTGATTAGAGCTTAGATTAAATGGATATCAATTTTTTTTCCTAATAGGGGGATTTGGCCTACCTGACATGGGCATTCAAAATCCGTCTCTCATTATAACATCTTATCATTTCTAACTTTGCTTAAAGTTTCAATTTGTTGAATTTCTGATTCTTAACTGAAAAAAGCACGAACTTTTTGTTTGTAGATTCTGTCCAGAAATTCTATAAAACAGGGATGAGCAACGCCGCCCGCGAAACTGTTTCCAAGTTTCATTTCTTTTTCGACTTTTTTCCTCGATAGATTGTAGATTCTAATAATTTACCAGTCCATACTAAACCTATATGTCACTTGACCAAATAAGCATTTGACTCACAATCATTCAAATGGTTAACATTTTTTTCAATCGTTTTGAGCATTTAGTGTATTCTTTTAAAATCAAAAGTGTAATATTATAAATTTGCTGAAAATATTATTGGTTTTGTTTTAAATCCAGATTACATTTTTTCCTATTACTCATTTGTACTTTAGAATTCACAATACATGAAACCGGAACGAAAGAACAAACAAAAATTTGAAAGGGTAGAGATGATCACAGGCATTTCTAAGTCCGTTGCTCAAAAACTGAAAAAAAAAAAACCATTTACAAATTAACTATTTTCGTTCTTGAATATAAAGAACCCCAAGAATCGACATGACTCGACATAAGTTCTCGACTAGAATAATACCTGCGATTTGACTGAAAAAGTCTGGGACGACTAGTTACAGAAATTCCATTGAGAAATCATGCCAAACATCTCTAAATTGAGTCACTTTACTTTAAAAATTAGCAATTCACATTATCAAAGTTAGATTAGCTTTAGAAATCCTATCCAAGTGTTATTTTAATCAAATTTAAAAAAAATCCCTGAAATCTATAATAAAAATAAAATTGAGAGTGTAACTTTTAACTAAATATGTTAAAAAATCTGTAAAATTATGATTTTTTTCTAAATCTGTAAAAATTCTAAATCTGCAAAATTATGATTGCTTCTGTGATTTAAAAAACCTCAATGCAATGCACTTAAACCTACGGAACTTCAAATTAAAAAACATTTTTCACCGTTTGTTGGAAAAGGAATTACATTTTTTTAATAAAATGAAAGGAAGCAAATGATGACTTTTAGAAGAAGGAAAAATATGGAAAACCTTTCGATACAATGTAAAACCAAAGGCGATAATGTAACTTATCGTTATTCAGTCAGTCGCTTAGGTTATTGATGGTGGTTTCTCAAAAGGAAAATATAGGGGAAGTTTCCTTGGAATTCAAGGAATCACGATTGAGAACTGAAACATACACGAGATTTGCTTCTTTTGTAATTTTGTCAACTTTTCTCAACGTCTAATCTTAAACGGAGTTTTAAGTAAAAACTAGGGTTGCGTCCTGCTGGAAAGATTATAAACTCAAATTAACCCATTGCACACAGGGGAAAACGATGTAAAAAGGTGATCAAAATTGTTTACGCCAAAACGAAGCGTTTAACGTTGTAAACTCTATGTTTTTATAACGGTGAAACCTGCTTGATTTTGATGCAACCAAAAAATGAACCGAACTCATCCGAACTAGAAAGATACAGGTGTTTGAAAACAACTATTTTTTCTTAGTTTTTCAATCTAACTCGTTTCAGTCTGAATATTTTTATAAAGTGTGTTCGACAAAACTGTTTGATTTTGAGTTTCTCAAAACTTTTTCAAATATACTTTGCTTGAATACGCTCGGCCTGAAAAGATATAGTTAAAAAGCTGGAAATTTTTAATAAAAAATATTTTTTTTATTTTTAACCCTTCTAACTGTTTTGGGTTAGCTTCTACGAAGTTGACGTTTTCAACAAATTTGCTACATTTTTTACAATCTAAAAACTTGCCAAATACATAATAGCTGTAAAATGAAAATTACAAAAATAAATTTTTCTATCTCACTGATAGCTGATTGAATATTTTTTTTCAAACGCTTATTTTAAAGTGCTTTAAATGTCCCGAAGACACTATGGGTCTGAAACGCTCCGTTTTAGCGTAAACAATTTTGATCACCTTTTTACATCGTTTTTCCCTGTGTGCATTGGTTCAAAATGTTGCTCAGCCCTGCTGTAAAAACTTGTTTGAATTTTTAAATTTTTTGGCCTTTGTATTTCATTAAAATCTGTTCAACTCATTTGTTCAAAGCGTATTTCCCTCAAACTGGATTGGACTGCTTTGCGCACCTCCTGACCACGTTCAAGCTGCAAAGAGAACACAGTTATAAATTGGCTAAAATACATATGTACCTATGAACAATACTTTCAAGTTTTACTGGACAGTTCCTCAGGAAGCTATATTTTTTACGTTCTCAGCATAATTAAAGTTTGTCCGCGTTAGAGTTTTTGATGTTATTTTCTTGTTTGCTGCCAGACATGCTGAGAACAGTTAGCGTCCATTACCAGGGGGCTCAAATGAGCTTTTTGGTATGGGGGAGTGTGGTGGGCCGCTAAGAAAAAAAAAGCTTGTAAGAGTCTCGTAATAAGGTATTCTTTGGGACAGCTTATGAAAAAAAATCTATTGTCAGGCCACCCCCACAGAAATTTCCCAACCGAAAGCAATCGCTATTCTAATGAAAATCTAACTTTATTGAATTTTGATGTCAAATAGGGAGATAAGGACATAATGACCACCTTAAGGAAAACGCTTACTTAACCATGCAAAACAAAAGCTCAAAAATTAGCCCAACAATTTGAGTCTGCTCATGATTTTAATTTAAACGTTGTAAGTCCAATTGATGCTCAAATTTCCCTTGAATTTTATGATATTCTTTCTAAACAAAATGTGTTTGAAAGTTCTTGTGAGACAAATATTGATGAACTTAAATTGATTTTCAAAAAATTTAAAAATATGAAAGCCCCGGGGGAGGATGGGATTCAAGTTATTTTGAATAGAATGATGATTAACATTAATCAGAATTCTATTTTCCCTGTTGAACAATTTGGTTTTCGTCATGGACATTCTACTACACATCAACTTTTGAGTGTAACTAATATGATTAACGCTAGCAAATCTGAAGGTTATTCAACTGGTGTTGCTCTTCTTGATATTGAAAAAGCTTTTGACAGTGTTTGGCACAAAGGTTTAATAGCTTAATTAGCTCGATTTGATTTTCCTGTATATCCCACCAAAATTATTAAAAATTATTTGACTAGCCGAACCTTACAAGTAAGCTATCAAAATTCATGCTCTGAAAGGACACCCATTAGAGCTGGTGTCCCTCAGGGTAGTATACTTGGGCCAATTTTATACAATATTTTTACTTCTGATCTTCCTGATGTACCAGAAGGAAAGGGTAGAAGATTGTTTGCTGATGATACTTTGCTTTCAGCCAAAGGTCGGAATTTACGGGTGGTACGCAGTAGATTGCAACAAAATATAAATTCCTTTTTGAATTACTTGAAAATGTGTAAAATTTCTCCTAACGCTTCCAAAACTCAACTTATTTTATTTCCTCATAAGCCAAGAGCTAAATTTTTAAAACCTAATGAAAATCATTCTATAACTTTTAATGGGGTTTCATTAGAATGGTCTGATCACGTGAAGTACTTGGGACTCACACTTGATCGGAATCTTACTTTTAAAAATCACATTGAAGATATTAAATCTAAATGTAATAAATATACTAAATCTCTTTATTCTCTCATCAACAGGAAATCCCGACTGTGCCTGAAGAATAAGATGCTGATATTGAAACAGGTGTTCCGACCAGCGATAATGTATGCAGTTCCGATTTGGTCTAGCTGCTGCGCGACGAGGAAGAAAGCCATCCAAAGGATTCAGAACAAGGTTTTGAAAATGATTTTGCCGCTTCCACCTTGGCACAGCACCGAAGATCTTCATCGGATTGCGAGCATTGAATCGATCGAAGAGATGGCCAACAAAATCATCTCCAACTTCAGGAGCAAATCGATGCAGTCTTCCATCGAAGGGATTT
The DNA here is from genome assembly GCF_029784155.1 of Uranotaenia lowii. Taxonomy (NCBI): domain Eukaryota; kingdom Metazoa; phylum Arthropoda; class Insecta; order Diptera; family Culicidae; genus Uranotaenia; species Uranotaenia lowii. The sequence continues at coordinate 3,738,149 of NC_073692.1, forward strand.
GTTCTCTCTACAATTAGTTTAATTTTAAGGATAGTTTTAGTTTTTAGTTGTAAATATAAAATATTTTTGACATTACAGGATGTTTTCCTACAAAAAAAAAACTTGATTGTGCTCAGCAAATTTAAGCCCAACAAATAAATTTTAGTGATTAATAAACTATAGGGCTCTGGACAGTTCATTATTGAACTGAACACCTAATTTAATGTAATAATGTAATATAAATGTAATGATGAATTGGTACGAATAAAAACATATTAAAAAAAAACCATACAAAACACTAACAATATGTGAGTTCCAACACTGGATCATATTTATTCAGACACTAAAGAGTTTCATTTCGGGTCCGGTTTGAAATTGTAAAAGTTGAAAGTAATGATGAAAAAAAAATTTCTTTCAACTTATGCCAAAGCTATAAATCCGTCACTGTGTGGGGCAGGTTGAGAATCCTCTGTGGCATAATTTGCTTGTATTTAAATATAAGCTTGTGAGGTGTACAGAAGAAAAAAAACTATGTATATATTCATACGTTTTCCTTGCACTTGAAAGTCCTTGCACTTTTGAAACATACACACATTTTACACACATGTACATTATTTTTGTGTAGCTTCGATTTGGGTATAATGCGATTTGTAGTATTGTGGCCACGGCATAGCGTGCTTAATCTGCCAAAACCAAAGGTGCTTTTTACCCCTAGTCAATAGGTTTAAATAAAAACGAGCTTTGACATAAACTTAGGTGAAAACCAAAATTTGAATGAAACTGAAACTTGAAGATTTATGTTTACATCAAGTTGCAGAGTATTTATTGTAGATCAAAATGATGCATCTATCTTAAAATTTTATTATTTTCATCACTTCGAAAAAAAGGTTGGTTTTATTTAAATATATTTCGGTGCATTTGAAGAGGATAGGAAATTATCCTCTAGCTTTGCGTTCCCAACATCCTACCATCTTCCTACCCTAACCAATCCTACACCTGTTGCAAAGCAGAAATGTGAAGATCACCAGCCGGCCACCCTAAGCATCCACCCCGAAGAAGGCAAAGGAAACAAAGTGTTATTCACGTGCACATCCGGAAATCTCCAATTTGAGCAGTTGACAACAGTCTTCAGACAAATCCAACTACTAGAAAACTGTTAATAAATAAAAAAAAAAGATTATTTTTTTGTCAAGAGATATGTCCCGTATGTTTGGATAACGTGCCGCTATTAAGCCTACCACTTTTCTGAATGTTGTTTCGCATAAAAAAATATTTTTGGAAATGCGCACTTTCGTTTAAAAAAGGGATGCTCTTTTTGCCTTGGGTGCTCGTTACGCCCTTGTCTCCCCTACTTGTCTATTGACAAGTACAAGACTTATTAGTCGCTTGTGAAACTAGTGAAACTGTTTAGTAGTGATCCTGAGAAGTTATTCCAAGTTCTTTGTTTTTTTTTCTGATTGTCTGTAAGCCAACTTTAAAATATGAATGAATGAAATTATTCAAGAGCCTCCTTCTCTATAATGACAGGTGAATATCGCTGCTATTCCCGAGTTGGATTTCTTCAAAGTCGTGTATCTATTATTGAAAACCCCGGACACGACCAGTAGAAAGTAGCGAGGTATTAATTTTTGAACAAAATCCCATTGAAAGTTCATGCAACTGTCATTCATGCACTGCATTGTCATTCATTAGCATTATTACACATATCAACGTCATCTTATTATCATCGACATGTGACTGGTTGGCTGGAAGGAAGCAGCAAGAGTAGGTAGAATTGCAGAACATGGTAGATATAGAAGCCCAATGTTATCCCGCTCGTTACGTCCGCCCCATTAGCCCCGCCTCTCTAAGAGGGGGCATTGATTGGGGGAAAGAGTGGGGGCCTTTGGCTCGTGTAAGGGCGCCGCTGCGCTGCACTGAATGAACTCAGACCAGGGAAATGTAATGCAATATCATCATAACAGGGTTTAGCTACTCAACTCACTGTCGTCGTCGTTCGTCGCCAGTCTGCTTGATCGCATTATGAATAAATAATGATGGAAATGAAAACGAAAATCGAATTTGTAAGTTTTCCAAGTAACTGACTCTCCGTCAGCCCCAGGGTTGTCAGATGGTTTTTTTAAAAATCTGTATCGGCCTCATGAAAAAATCTGTATTTATCTGTATTTGAACATTAACGTCCAAAATCTTATATTATTGTTTTCTATGTGAGCTTATCGCTTAATATGCTATTTGGAAATCAGTTTTGATGGTTTTAACGTATTCATTATTCACAAATTGACAATTTATTTCATTAATTGAACTTTATCTAGAGCGGGGGTGAGAAACCTATTGAACCAACGGGCCAGTTTTATTTCAAAATATTCTCGGCGGGCCGCGCTAATATGAAATAAAACTCGTCAATCATTTATCGAACTCTATAGATAATAACAAAAAGATTTGCTAGATAATAGAAAGTTAAATCGTAATAATTACAAATTTTAAGCGATTTTTTATTTCAAATCATTTATTTTAAATCTTTGAAAAAATAGTTTTTCAACTAACTTTAACTTCTTCGCAAACATTCGTTCTTCCAAACATAGACATCATTTGCATCACATTTTTCCTTAAAAACGTTTCTGCTGAGTTAATTTATCATACAACTTTATCTTTGACAAAATATGAAAATCATCATTATGTGCTCATAAATATTCTTCCGATTTTTTTTTAATTTGCATTTGCCGACTTTCATTTAGGTAGTTATCGATTTTGAATTTAAAAACGCTCAAGAAAAATTAGGAAAATTTTATTTTAAATAAGAATAAACTCTAATATTTCATTTCTGACAATGATATTGCACTTATCCCTTTGAAAAACACATTGATTGTTACATTTCTGGAAAAAAGTTACCAATATGAATGATTGAGGGATAAATGCAAACAGAAACACGTAAATTACATATTTAAACGAGTCATCGCCGTATCAACTAATTCTGGTTTATTGGCTGGTATTTTATGATACCTAACGAGCTACCGCAGGCAAAAATTGCGAAAATAATTCAATTCGGAAAGGCTTCGCGGGCCGCACATTGGGGTCTCGAGGGCCGCGAATTGCTCATCTCTGATCTAGATTACTAAGTTTTTTTTTGTTAGATATAAAATTATTATTAAAGGCTAATTAACTCACAACAGATGAAAACATGCAATTTTGTTGGCCACAAATTAGGACAAATTTTAAAAGTTTGTCACATTTGAATAGCATTTTGTTGAGCATCTTTTCATTTTAATACAGAAAACTTTTAAACTATGTTTTTAATTGTCTAAATCGGGAGGCAAAATGCTTAAGATTCAGCTCAATGATTTTGAGTTATAATTCTAAATAATTAACCATATAATTATGGATGTTATTCTGAATTCAGAATCTCATTTCTGTTTTCTAAATTTTCCCAAACTTATTTCTAAAATCTTAAAATTCAAAAATGTATATTGAGGTACGAAAATTGTACTAAGTTATGATTGAAAGTTACACAAGGGAAATTCATTTATGTTTCCTATGTTTCAATACTTAATTGATTTTGGAAGATTTTGGGTTCCTAAATTCAAATCAATCGATTTCAAAAAGAAATTTTAATATATTTTTTTAAACCCCAAAAATAAACCTACATGAATACGTACAACAGATTTTAAACCTTTAACAAATTAACGCTTTAACAAATTAAATAATATCTAAATATTAAATCTGGCATCATTCAAAAAAGTTTTTGAGAATTTGATACTTAGGATTTTAACTTATTTCCCAACCTTGCCGAAGTCTACAAAACGTTTTGACTGGTGCCTCAAGAAATATGAAAGATATATTTTGTTCATTAAATTTAGTTCAAAATTTCCATTTTTTGTTGAATTGGAACAAAAATGACAAAACGGAAACTTTTATCACTTTTTCCTCCAAAGTCAAAATTACTCGCGGTCCTCGAGAAAGTCGATAACTAAATTGAAACAATTTTTTTTATATCTGTGTCATGTAGTTTTGCCAGCGCATAAATTTATTGAATGCATTTTTCAATCTATTTTTAGTATTTATATTTAAAATAAGAGCTTATATCACTCTTATATTGCTTGAAATTTTCTGCCATGTGTTATCGATAAAAATTGTAAATCTAATTTTTAAATCCTTAGAACATTTAACTATGAAAAGTTTCGTCTAAGAAACATCACGCCTGATTTATTCCTGTATTTATGAACTAAAACTGGTTTCAATAAGTGGGCTGGCTTAAAAAAAATTACTGCATATCGTATAAGAAATGAATTTGTTTTAAAATTATAAAGTGTTCTCCTAGTTTATTCAGTTAAAGAGTCTTGAATTAAAAAACTGAGGATGCAAACCTAATTGAATTTGAAATAAGAATTTTCTATATGATTCTAAATCTTTTTCTTTTTATGTGATAATCTTAAATACCACCCTACTTTATAGATATCAAACTTAAGGAGAAGAGGTTTTGTACTGATTTTATTATCAAAATTTGTGTACTCTGTTTGGGGGGGCTATCATTCGCCGTTAAAACAATAAAGTAATGCTGTTGAGAAAAAGAGACTATTAAAGCTCCTACTAACCTATAATAAATTATGGTTACAGTCTTCACAAAAGCTTACTTGTAGAAGTTAATGGTCTGGATAAATTATATGTGCTGTTGCATGCATTTGTGGTATACTGCAGTTCGAAAGATAAAGGTTTAAAAAGATTTAGCTCAGTTAGTCCGTGGAAACCTTTTCATCAACAGTTGATTTAGATGTTCTAAAAAATCTGTATAAATCTGTATTAATGTTCAAAAATCTGTATAAAAATCTGTATCTGTATCTTATCTGTATTGACGTTGAAAAATCTGTATAATACAGAAAAATCTGTATGTATGACACCGCTGGTCAGCCCTCTCTGTCCGTTTTTCCTGTCATCATCCCCCCATTCCGCGTTTTGCATGGTAAGATAACAGACAAGTCCATAACTTTATACATGTACACCAGCAGTGTGTGGGAATGGGGTGGGGGAGTATTGTAGCTCGAATTCATTATTATCCCATGTTGGACTTTACTTATGTGTTTTTGCCTTTTCCCTACGATGTGTAACTTTCCACTGCGATTGGCTCGCCTGTACAAACATATCCTATCCATCCATCCATCCATTTGGAGCTCTTATTAGTGGGTTTATTTGTTTGCTCATTTTTATAGACTTTACTAATCATGAAATTGACCTATCATCGGTATCTCGTATCAAATAGACGGAAGAAACGACAGCGCGTCGACAGCCGGAGGACATGTACAAAACGATGTCGACGAAAAAGACAACGGTTGGATGGATTGAAGTGTGTGGAATGGCCAAGGCGGAACCGGCCAAATCCAATCCAACGAAATGAGCGGACAGGACAGCAGACGAACGATGGTAGCGGATTTTCGTTTAATTTGCCCGTCACATGCACACATATCGATGCGGATATGCTTGGACTAATCATATCGTCCCGTCCTCCTGGCTCTTTTTTCGTTCTTTGTCTTTTGTCAGCCAACCATTGGATCTGATTTATTTCCTCCTGAGTCAGCCCGAATGCTCTCTGCATTAATCAAAGATGGAATGGAATGGCTGAGAGTAATTGTTACAGGAAATAACTGAATTATTTGTTTAAAGATTTTTATAAAAATTTATTTAAATTTCACATCTGACAGGTTGTCGTTCAAGTTAAGTGGGAAATTTACCTTACTTCCTTTTCTTCATTTGACAATTTTGATAATTTTGATAATTTTGACAATTTTGACAATTTTGACAATTTTGACAATTTTGACAATTTTGACAATTTTGACAATTTTGACAATTTTGACAATTTTGACAATTTTGACAATTTTGACAATTTTGACAATTTTGACAATTTTGACAATTTTGACAATTTTGACAATTTTGACAATTTTGACAATTTTGACAATTTTGACAATTTTGACAATTTTAACAATTTTGACAATTTTGACAATTTTGACAATTTTGACAATTTTGACAATTTTGACAATTTTGACAATTTTGACAATTTTGACAATTTTGACAATTTTGACAATTTTGACAATTTTGACAATTTTGACAATTTTGACAATTTTGACAATTTTGACAATTTTGACAATTTTGACAATTTTGACAATTTTGACAATTTTGACAATTTTGACAATTTTGACAATTTTGACAATTTTGACAATTTTGACAATTTTGACAATTTTGACAATTTTGACAATTTTGACAATTTTGACAATTTTGACAATTTTGACAATTTTGACAATTTTGACAATTTTGACAATTTTGACAATTTTGACAATTTTGACAATTTTGACAATTTTGACAGTTTTGACAATTTTGACAATTTTGAAAACTATGAACATTTTGAAAGTTTTGACAATTTTGACAATAATTATAATAACAGCCATTGATGTATGTAGTCAAAAAAGAATTTTGTGTTAGTATGGCTGAATTACTGAGCGAATAAATTCCATTGCTTTCAGTCGATGATAACTAGTAATCCAATTATCTTAAGCTTTCTCCATACGTTTCCGAATCAGATTGATAAAATAACAAAATGTACACAGATAAAAAAATGTAATCATACATTACAAGTGATTTTACATTTGTGCACCATCGCGCTGAAAAATTTGAAAAAGAGTATAGCATCTTCGCATAGAACGAAAAATTACATGAAAATGCATGCTGAAACGCAGTGTCGGCATGCAAAGTCTGTTTTTATTTTACATGGTCGTTTTTCTGCTGCTGTTCAGCTTCGTTTTGAATTTAATGGCTGCGCTCAGAAGTCTACATTAAGGTAAGTTAAAATTTAAGTGTTCAACTACTCTGGAGTTAACCAATAGTTTTGAATAACAGCGGAGAAGATTGATTGAATGATATTGTTCATTTCTTTTTTACAGAAATTCAACAGCTGTGATTGGGTGTCATCCTGCAGCATCCTGGGGCAAATCAAATTCACTACAAATTGGAAACTGAAAATCCATACTCACAAGCGACGAATAGTGTTACTTCATCAGTCGGGAAAAGTGATTGTGATTCTGCGAAAAACGTGTGTGAAATTATGTGTTAGTTATCCCATATTATTAAACAGGTCCTCAGATGAAGTGTAGTTAGATAATTAAATTTAATAAAAGATCTTTGTCTAATAATATTTGTGTTTTTATATTGATTTTTGAACATTTCTTGCATGAATGAATTATGAAACGAGGCTGAAAATGTAAATCTACAGTAAACAATCAACATGAATGGGGCCGGATATTTACATGCCAAGACCAGTATTCATACATGTACGTCTCGGTGGTCGAGTGGTTAGCGTGGTAAGACGGTAATCGCTGGTCCACTGATGGCATGGGTTCGATTCCCATCTCGGTACTGGGTGTTATAAATGTTAATCTTAAGTTGTCCGCGTCATTTATTCAGTCTGTAAAGCCTAAATCGGCTAAGACGGTGTATGTCTTTTAAATACCCGATTCCCTTCTACCCATGCTCTTGCATGTAAAATTCCATTGATATTTTTAAGTGTGTAGGTACCAAAATTGTTTTTTCACCAGGAATACCAACAGATAGTGGTGGTAGTGCGTATCTGGGTGCAAGAAGCCCTGCAGAAGTGAAAACTTTTTTAATTGATAGGACAATTTTCTTCGACGTAGAATCTTTACTCCAGAATACCCCTATGCATTACGATGCGTGGTCAATCAGATATCCATGGCATGTACTGAATGCCTTCCGTTATACGTGTAAGGTGAGCATTTTAATAAAGTTAGTAACGAACCAATGGCATTCCAGGGATTCCCTTTTGTCCACTCTCTTGAATCGGATTGCTCTATCGACACCGTCCAACGCCACTCTGGTGCTGTATAATAATTAATTTCATAAATAACCAATCGATATCATCGTAAGAGGATTATTTCCAGTGCTCTTTTTTCTCATTATCCCTCCACCTTGGCTTTCCTCTGATCCGCTGATGGCCATGGCACTTCCCGTGATGGGTTGGGGTGGGCGCGAAAGGCCAACGAGCCGGAATCCATTCTTCGTAGGTCCCTATATCCTTTTGTTGGTTGTTGATCTAATTATTGATCTGCTTTTCCCCCGCGGCATCTTACCAAACCGTACACTGGTGGAACTTTTTCACCTTTCGGAAATGGGGCGCGTGATGAACGTTATCGTGGGCGAATGCCAAGAATGGCACCCTTCCTGTGTGTCTTTTCTACGTCAGCCGAGCGAGGCTACAGAAATGAGAAGTGTTTACAAGATACCGGAGGATAAACAATAACATACAACCTTAATTTATCTTAGGGAAATCCTTCGCAAAAGTTGCTCCGGGGCAATCCGTGCTCGGTCTAGAATCGAGATGCTTAACCCGATAGCGTCCTCCCTCGATGTTGCACCTTTTGGCCGTTAAAATTATTTCATATTTTATTCCTCTAGCGTTTTTTTCGTTCTTTTATTAAGCGGACGAGTTTTTTCGTTTGTTGTTTAATTCGGTTCTATCTTATCAATCAATTTGGCAAAAGAGCAGTCGTTTTCATTATATGATTATAACTCGGGTCGGGTAACATCGAATGGCCGGAGGGAAATTTATAATTCCCGCTGACTGCTCACATTATTTTTCGGGTCATTTGCGCTTCTGCCTCGCGGAAATCATTTTAAACTCCTCATTTTGCACCCACTTTCTTGCGCTCAATTATAACGATCATTAAAAAATTCACCGTTTTTTTCCTCTGTTTGCTACTTTTCTTACCGCCTCGAGCTGTTTATGTTTATTATTTTTTCTCGTTTCATAAAGCAAAGTAATTTAATATGTGCTCGGCACATTGGATGTGCTATTTGCGCGATATCATATTTTTTACTGATTTTATTTTTTTACACACCGCCGACGCTCGCGAACCTGAGTTGGTGGTGGAGCAGAAACAAGCAAGATTTGAAAAAAAAAAGGAAGGCAAGATTTTGCTGACTCAGCCCCGGCCTGGGATTGTAAAAGTTAGGATGATATTGAAATGCCTATTTTAGCCTAATTGGAAGAAATTATGCCGGTAGCCATATTTTGTTTTATTTTCACTCATTCAAACTTTTTGTGCTGTTATTGTAGCGTGTAAATTTAGTCTTTCTATTATCGTGAAGATACTTCAGTTGTTTTTAATTTAATGAGACAAAAATAATGTTCATACACATTTTAGGTAACCTCAAATTAAGTACAAAAAATATAAGTTTTGATCTGAAAATTCAACAGATAAGAAATTATTTGCACCAAAACATTGCTCAATTGAAACATTTAGATTAGAAAAAAGAAGCCGCAGATTTAAGGACCTGAAATAATACATTTTCTCAGGAGTTCAAATCTGCTGTAGGATTTGATTGGAGTGTTTTGAGTAAAGTATTTTTTTGGCCCTTATTAACTTTTTTTTACAATTCGTGAAATGCTGCATACATTTAGGGGTAAAAAATATTACAAAAAACTTTACTAGTAAAAATCATAAAAATTAATGTTTAGATGAATGAAATGTTAAAATTAACAAACACGTTACGCGAAACAATCATATTCAAACATATAAAACCGAGATTAGATGTTGAATCTTTGATTTGCATTTTAATGAATTTTAGTCCAGACTGGTAACTGCATTAGCAGCATAGCATAGCATAGCATTGGGTGACTACACACATCTTGAATTGGCTGATACACGAAGTACAACTAACAATCAAGCCCAACACTAGATGCCAAAATGAGTATCTGGGTTCAATACTCATTTCAAGTGTTGCTATTGATAATCAGTGTGGTACCATTATGCACACCGTGACAAGTCAATGTAATCATATAGGGATAATCTGAACAGCGAAATGAACTTTTCAGGTGCAAGAGAACTCTTGCGACCCTACAAACAAGGATGCTGTTTCAGATAGGAAGTGGGAAGGATATTTGCTTTTATAGGAAATCCTACTTGGCAAGTAGGATTGATGTGTTGAAAAATTTAAAATGTGAACGAATACACAGATAAATAAATTGGAAAAAGCTCACCAATTTACGGGAAACCTGGTTCTTATATCTTGCAATCTTCGGTCCGCTCAAATCCATTCCTGTACGAACATGATATTTTCTCCTCAATTTCTTATCTACCGGAACCCCTGTGTGTTGTAACTTGGTACCAGCCATTTGGTCTGCAGAGCCTTTTCTCGTACCCTGGACAACTTCACCATTGATCGTTCCATTTCCGTATCCCAGTGTAGATCCTTCAGCAACACCCTCTCGGTAAGCAACCAGGATTATTCTTCTTTCAAACAGCATGTCTTCCAATTCTGTTTGAACTTGTATTTCAGGGCTCTTGAAAATTTTCCTCACAAACAAACACTCAAAAAGAAGAAAAAAATATTCATAGAAAAATCAACATTTTAATCGATCCAAGTCAACAAAAATCCTGACAAATATTTTGACAGTCTGGCTGCCTGACAGACCAATTGCTCGTATGTCATTCAACGGAGACCTTCTAAAGCAAAGTTCATTAATCCACAATCAAAAATTGGGACGTCTGAAGAACTTGTTACAAATAATGCAAGCAATTTTTAAACCAAAAAGTTAAAGTGGAAGTGAATACTTAGCTTGGGACTAATGGTTGATGCTTCAGGTTCAAATCTTCCTTCGGGTGTCCACCCATGCTGTAACCATCACCCATGAACTGTTGGACTACATTCTGATGAGAGGGCACCTGTTCCTTACGTATTGGCCGCTTGTTTGACTGACTGTACCCTCGGAGCGGTTGGCCGTGCCTGATGAATTGAGAAAATCCACCTCCATTGCTAGTTCCATTGGGGGTCTTTTTCATCTTGATTATAATTTTTATTTTTTGTTATTTATTTAAACTTCACTTTTCAAATCAACGAAAATTCAGAGCTTGAAAAAACACGTCATGCTCAGGCGACGACTGCTTCGATCGCGTCCCAGACTGGTAACTGCATTATAAAAATATTTATTCAAAAAAAAAACAAAACTTGGCCTGGTGATTGTTCAAAAATTATTTTTGAACTATCAGTGTTGTGATAGGATAACAAAAGCAATATAAAGTTTTTTTTTAGGTGATATCATTAAGCTAATCCGCCAGGGAGAACTAAGTTGGCCTTGCTCGAGTGCGGTCGCGTTTATTTTCCACGGTCGCGTTTTGCTTCGTTATACCTCGAAAATTATTTTTCCTTTAGAGGAATATGAAGTTCCTCAAGAATGACGGTCGTGTATTGATATTTTCTCCGCGATGTGCGTTGTTATAGTTGTGAAAAATGTAATTTAATGATGATGATGTCTCTTAAGAGGAAGGAGGAAGAGAGGAAACGGGAAGTTAAAAGTGTGAAATAAACAGAACAGTTGAAAAATTGATTTTTTTTTTACAAATGGCCGTCGTTTTTCGACTTGGATTTTTGGTAGAACAGGTGTGAATTTGTGTGTTCTAGCTGATCATAATGGTGTCAACGCAAATTAAAACTACGAAACTTGAATCTATTGAGTAACCAACAGTTAAAAAATGTATTTTGTTCAATGGTTGATTCAATTTGTTCATTTTAGGTGCTTGGGGGAGGATGGTGGGGGTAGTTCTGTTGCTTACGTGCTAATTCTGGTGTCAAGTGGGTTGGAATAAATGAATTTTTAAAATGCATGCTTTTGGCTGGGCTTTTTAGAGTAGAAATTTGCGAAACTTTATTGCCGTGGATTTTCGAATTGATTGAGTTTGAGTGAAAAATTTTGGAACAAAGCTCAGATCATTGAAGTGTAAGAGAAAAGGCTGCTGAATAAGCAAAACGAACAAGGTGACAAATTGACTATTTTGATTGAAAAAGATATAAAATTATATTAGCTGAAGAACTGCAGGTAAAATTGGGGGAATGGAAAAGATGAGAAAATGTGATCTTGATAAGGGCTGATGTCGAGTGGTTGCTGTTGGCTGAGTTGCTGACATGAGTGTAGAACTTTTCTCGGCTTGATTTGATAGTGGGATTTACATGTATAAGGATCTGATAGTAAAGCTAAGTACCTATCCACTGTATCTTGTTAAATGTGAGCTTATGGATATGCGCTAATGAGTGATTTAGCGTTTAGTTTAAAATTTTTGGAAAAAAAACTTTTCGAGCTCTTAACAGACCTCAGAAGGTTTTAAGTTCTACTAATATTTTCTGTTTCACTTTTTTATTTTCAAGAGCGAGTAAAGGCGCTTTATCCTAGGTCGATGACCTGAAATCATTGTACACTGAACTCCACAACAGATCAACGATCAAAAATTAAACTTAGAATTTCAGATTTCTTTCGATAATAATTATACGAATAACTGTTTTTTCTACCATTCATTCCGCACAGATAACTTTTCGTTTGATCGGATTCCCTGCTTACTTTTCCCACATAAATTCGCTTTGGGAAAAGTTATGCCCTTAATGGATCAAACCCAAAATAAATATATCACATAAAGGCTATAAAAATTACTTAAAAATATAAAAGTAACATTTACGTGAAGCAATCCGTTTTCATCCGTTCTAAATTCCATTGAGAGAAATGTCTTAAATTGTTTAATCAACTTGACATTCCATATTCTAATTTTGAATAACAAGTTTGTAAGTTGAAAATTTGTGATTCTTTGTTCAATCAGAACTGAACATCTGAAAATCAGATTTAAAATGCTGGAATTACAATTTCCAACATTTGACAACTTTGAAAATTCAATTAGATACTGCCTCTCCAGAAACAAAGAAGGAAGCCTGTAATCGACTTAAGTTATGCAAAATTGTTGATTGATATCCCGGTGACATATCTATCCACTAATCTTCACCCAACTTCAGGCATAACTATGTAGTAGCTTAATCAAACCCAACACGTGTGAAATTATTCTAAGGTCGGTTTTTGTTTATATTGCCGATGGTCCGAAATGTGTGTCGGGATCCATTAATCAAAACGCGATAACAACACCACAGAAAGTCGTCCTCTTGGCAGTCGATGGATGGCGGTTGTGCCACGGTGCTTCCGAAATAAGTTCATTTGAATATCCCAGCGACCTCTTCTGGCTCGCTAGTTACGGCCACAAATTTTTGGAACCGGGGTGTGCGGCTGGCTGAGGATGTTCGGTCGTCTACCACTTATAATGCACATTTTTTTCATTTTTCTGTCCAGTTCTCCCTTCTTTTGTGCGGCGGGGGTTTATATAAAATATATTTCATTTTAATTTATTGTTAAATGCTGGGTGGGAAAATAAATTTTAAACATTTTGTTCTGGTTCTCCTTTTCTGCTTTCTGCATTTTTGGTTCGTTCTCGGTTCAGTTTTCGTTGTTGTTGTTTTTCCACTCTTTGCAGTGAGTTTAAGAAGGAATAATTTTGACCATAAATATGTATATTAGACACATATAAAATGGCCATTATTTAATTTCCTGCAACATTTTGCTGGGCTAAAGTTTTGCATTGAGTGAGAAAAGGCGTATATATAAATATGAAAAATACACAATAACACAACAAGCAAGTTATAACACGGTTTGATAGAATTTAGGTTGAAGAGAGAGAGAAAAGCGGAGATTAAATAACAACATGGAGATTGTGTTCATCAAAAAGCCAAGAATTGAGACCGTGAAACCGGAAAAATGTATAACAATAGTCGGGACATGAACTCTTTTTCCCGTTTGAATGAAAATGGCTACCTGAAGAGCATCTTATTACAGATCGTTTGCTGGTTTGCTTTTTACGGTAGAGGGGAGATCAGAAGATGAGTCATTAATATTTATGACAGTTTATGCCACGACGATGTTAATATTTATGTATTACTCAAAAATTATGAAGTTGATACGCCTCTTTCGTCGGGCGCGGTCAAAGATTTAACCGAGCGGCACGAAACCGGACGCTTCCAGGTGGTTTCAACTTTCCACGGCTTTGTTGAAAGGCGCAGCAAAAGATCAGCAAAGGGCAGCTCGGAAAACAAACGCAAACGAAAAGACAAAACGAGCGACAGTTTAAGTATGTTCTTTTTCACACGTCATAATTTATACCGATGTTTAAGCTTTCCACCTCCGACCTCTGGATGACCAAAACGCGCACCATGTGCCATGTGCCCTGCCTGAACCTGGACTAGGATTTGGGAGCCCTGCACGGTGACTTTGTTGTTGATCTACGCATCAACCCGACCAAAGTGCTTCCGGGGGCACCACACGCATAATCCGTCCATCAACAAACTCATCGTTCTCGTCTGCTTTATTTCATTTCACTTTTTATTCCCCCGGCGATGGGTAGGTAAGAGTCCGCTGAACCGAGAAATATGTTTTGTGTGTTTGCTTAGCTGAGCTGAGTTCTGCGAAAGGTCGATTAAAGTGTGAAAAGTGCTTGACATCACACTTTGTGTCGGGTTTTTGGCACACGTTCTCAGCCTCTTTCTCTCTTCTCAATGTCACGTGTGAACATCTGTCCGAGTTTTTGTTTGATGTTTTCGTTCCGTGTCGTACAACTCGTACCGGGACACTTCTAGTTTGATGGACTTTTCCAATTGAAAGGGGATGAATTATGAATTGAAAAGGTCTATTCTCACATTCCATCGGTCAGTTGATTCTATTTGCAAAGCTCGAGTGGTTAGCAAATTATTCAGGATGTTTGAAATAATTCTGCCTTACATGATGGAACACGTTGTGATGTCCTTTGCAAATTTTTACAATGCGGAACTTGGAAAGAGGACGTAAATATTGGAATGTAGCAATGTCCGTCCCCTCCGTTTTGACAAAATGTTTTATTCTATTGACGATCACCACCCACAACATAAAACTGACAATCGATATTCGATACAATATTAAATTATTTGACCTTTTGTGACATCCGCGCACATGGACGGACACTTTGTTCGACGGGCCGTTGATGGAAGGGGGAGGTCACATGACAATGGCCGGACCTTGGTCAGCGCCGTTCCGGCCGAAATCATTAGCGAAGGACCGAGCCGAGGTTGAGTAAATTCCGGAGGCTTTGGAAAACGGGGAAAACATCTATAGGTAGGAATCGGACATCTGCCGTTCGTTGAATGCGATTGAGCGGGAGTAGGTATAATGCACAAAGTGACCCCTTGCCACCCTCATCTCGATATCCTTGGTCGGGAACGATGATTTTCAAATGCAATAATTATCTTATTGGACATTGTGAGCAATTCATTGGACACTGCACTCGAAGCAAAACCTCGTGCACTGAAACCGGTTGCCAATTCGATGGAATCAGTTCAATCAAAAGAATGGTTTTGTACGAAGTTGCTTCTCGTAAATCAAGCTTTGAATTTATATCTGTGGAGAACTTTAAAGTTGGCTTGAGATCCAATGAATTGAAATCTGAATTAAAATAATGATTCAGTTTTAAAACTGGAACTGAGTTTGAAAAAAATACCTCATTGGCGGTTCTCGGAGATCACGGTTATATTCCAGATTCAAGATTCTCTGGTCGTTCATAAAAAGCTCGCAGTGAATAATATAAAAAATTCAGAAATTTTTGAGAGTTCAGTTTGGTATTCATTCATTCAAAATCAAATTTGAGGAGGCTTCATTTTAAAAAAAATTATATTGAAATTTTTGCCATCGTCACTCCATGTTGGAAACAAGCTGTGTATAATTTTTAGAGATGTACCGAATATTCGGCGCCGAATTCCGCCCAAAAACCGTTAGGCCGAATATTCGGCTCACCGAATAGTTGAGTATTCGGCCGAATATTTAGTTTTTAAAATCATTCAATAGCATAATCGTCAAATTTTTCGAATGATTTTGGTTAATTTATACAGCAAGCGAAATAAGAATAGCACCACTATGTGTTTTGCTTGTTAAAATATAATGATTGAAAATTACGAAAATTTTCTTCCACAGTTTGTTCTGGATTGCTTTACGGATAAATCAAGCATAAGTTTACTTTTTTTGGACGTAGCAAGTGGCGTTGAGGACCAAAAATGTGAAAAAAGGGTGCGAAATAAGAGCACCCCTTGAGTTTTTCAACTAAAACAAAGTTATTTTTAAAAATTTACTGTGTAAAAGTGAATAATAATGCTTCTACGAATTATTTGAATAGATAACTGCATTTTAGGAGCTTTCCAGAATTCCAAAGGTTTTCAAAGGTATTAAAAGGGGATTTTAAGAGATGCTCCTCTAGCATTAAGGAATTTGATATTTGAGCTATAAAACTTTATCAAACTGCTTGATTTCTTCAACATCCATAAGAATGATGCAAAATGATAAAACATAGATTTGAGGCTGAGTTTGAATCCAAAAACCAGGTTGGAGTTAAAAAATACTTATGATTTTTAATAGTCAAACAGTATTTCTCTAGTTTTAAGTCAAAAATGGCAGCACAATCTTGCCATTTAACCAAATTCATGCCCATTTTAGAATATCCGGGATTAATTAGGGAGTGGTGGATGATTTTGGTCAAGAAATAAATACATGTACCGTGTGAACGCTTTGAAAATTCTAAGATCACTAAATCAAAAAAAAAAATTAGAATTGCATCAAGGTCACTAAAAGTGATTTTTTGGACCGGTTATCAGAATAAAGTTATACTTTGCGATGGAGCTTGATGGACCAGACGGCTAGCAGTATTATTGATATGATTTGCAATTGAATCGGCAGTTGAGATGAGCAGGAATTTTGGCGGTCAAAAATTTTTGTGCTGGTGATTCTTTTGCAAATCTGGAAAAGCTTTCTGCAGCGTGAACGTACACAAAACAGTGATGGGAAAATACCTCAAAATGATGAATATGGGCCTAAATAAACCTGGAAAATCAATATTGAGACTAACTGGACTGGTTTTAACTGCAAGATAGAGCTGAAACTGAAAAAAGTGTGGTTTACAGAACAAAATCAAAGTTTTTGATTTTCAACCTATTTTTTTATTGATTAAAAATTAATCCCGAATGTTTGTTTCATCATTTCACGTGGTAAGCAGTTTGGTAAAGAATTACAGCTCAAATATCAAATTCCTTAACGCTAGAGGAGCATCTCTTAAAACCCCTTTTTTATACCTTTGAAAACCTTTGGAATTCTGGAAAACTCCTAAAATGCAGTTATCTATTCAAATAATTCGTAGAAGCATTATTATTCACTTTTACACAGTAAATTTTCAAAAATAATCTTGCTTTTGTTGAAAAACTCAAGTGGTGCTATTCTTATTTCGCACCCTTTTTTCTCATTTTTGGTCCTCAACGCCAATTGCTATGTCCAAAAAAAGTAAACTTATGCTTGATTTATCCGTAAAACAATTTAGTATAAACTGTGGAAGAAAAATTTCGTTATTTTCAATGATTCATATTTTAACAAGCAAAACACATATTGGTGCTATTCTTATTTCTCTCACTGTAAAATATCCAAAAGTTATGTTAAAAAAGCTACACAACCTTTGAAAAACTTATGGTTCCAGTAAAACATCTGAGGTGTATACATGTATCTTTCACTGTACATAGTTTTGCCTTTCTTACAGAAAGGTATAGTTATCGGTCGATTTGGGAGATCCTTAATTATGGGTCTTAGATATACCTTTATAGGTACCTATCGAATCAGCTCGACGAGTTCAGACGATGTCAGTGTATTTGTGTGTGCTGGTGTGATTTTTTGTAAACATTGTCCACACGATTTTGTGAAACTGGGAAGTACAATAAAAATGATTTTTGTCTTAAAAATTAGATTTTTTTTCCCTCTCCAATGTATAAAAGAAAGAAAAAAAAAACAAAATAGTTTGAAAAATAAATTTTCATTGTAATTATCATCAAATCATCACTCCAAAAACGTGTCAATATGGCTGGCTAGCCACAACCAGCAATCACTAAACTCAAGATTATCGTATATATGACGTCAAATTATACGTGACGTCATAGATACGCGCTTGCTATCTAAAAGTATGGACCTGTCGATGTGTGGAAGAGAGAACAGACAGAATTCACTCCCACTCAGGTTTTGATGTCATCCTGACAGAAACCGTATGGGAGGAAGAAGACAGTTAAATTTTTCCCGGCCAAAGATTTATTTAAAAATTTTTATGGATCAGTTTGATACCGATCCATTGTAAAAATTTCGGAACCGAAGCCCTGAATTTGAATCATAAAAATGGTTTTCACCAAGGGGTACTACCAAAAATAATATATTCCAAGATACCTAGCTCTCAAAATATTTCATATAAACGCCAACGGACAATCTTTTAACAAACCTTAACACCATCTACTGACAGAAAAGGTTAACATTTTTCGATAATTGAATTTTTCACTTGTACCCCTCGTTCTGGGGGGTTCAAATGCACTCTAATATGCTTTTGTTCAAATTTGGAATACATTTGCAAAATGTACTCTGACATACTTTCGCCAATTTTTGGAGAAATGCTATGCCACTGACTTAATTTAATTGAGAACCTGACTCGTTTTTGCGCATTTAGATTTCTTATTTAAAAATAATAATCATCAATTTAAACAGATAACTTATTTGTATTGCATATCTGGTTGAGCCTGATCATTGATTCCAAATTCCACGGAACAGTGCTGAGGATATTGCGATTAAGGGTTTTGATGACTTGGCCAAGTATTTATTTTGTTTGGGATCCTGATTTATGTTATAACATGATATATAATACAGATTATTTTACCAAGGTCTTAATTTAGTTTAGTTTAATTCATTCAGATGAAGAGAAATTTTATCTAGTTTTATTAAGATGTTTAATTCAAAATCTTAAAATTGCAAAGTTTTCCAGTTTAAGTTTAAACATCCAGTAGCCACTTGAAAGCAAGTGATAAATAACATAATTAAGAAATTTAAAATTTTCAAATTATTTCATATCAGGAAATGCTATTTCGCTTTTTTTTCAAAACCAGCCATTTCTATAACAAAAAAGCAGAAAGTAGTGATTTCCAACTGTCAAATGAGATTTAGAAAAAAAAAATCAATCCGAGGACGGGTTTAGGGTTTGCCAAACGTCCACGCTTGTCCACGCAGAGGAAGGAGGGGGTCTATAATCGCATTTTTCTATCCACGTGGTAACTGAACGGCCCCCAAGTAAAAAAAAAAGCTTTGAATAGCGAATGACGACTCTGATACCGAAAAACCGTGCTAATTCTGGAGAGCCAAGACCACGTAGAGAAAGACCTCAGTGTATTGTCGAGCAAATGAACCCTCAAACTGCTAGTTATTTCCGACCGTGTAATATAAATTGTTTTTGTTTTCCTTAGCGTGTTTTACTAAATAGTTGCATTTCTGCCGCAGCATTTGATGGTGGCGCTTTTTGATTTTGTCCGTCGATTTTCCCTAGAGTTCCGAATCTTGTAATGGATAATTTTTGGTACTACCCCGAAATTGATGAAGTCGTTGATGAGTACGTCATGCCCACACTGCATGGTACGGAAGCGATAGTAACTTCGCCCAACATTATATTCAGGCACAGATTGCTCTGAGAAGGGGAAAACAACACGGGTACGCGGACGATCTGTGTCCTCTCATCTTCTCACATGCAGTTCGTGCTTACGAAGCTTTTTCTTAAGCAGCAACGACAGGAGAGTATTTCGCCCGTGGAAGCAAATTAAATCTAATAAGGGGCTGTCCATTAATGATGTCACGCAAAATTTGGGAAAAAATTACCCCCCCTCCCCCCTCCGTCACATATTGTCACAAATTCCGTAACCCCCCTTTTGTATTACGTCACGTTTTCCTAACACCCCCCCCCTCTTGGAGTTAAATTTTCAACTCTTAGAAATTTGATTAAAAATGTTGCTTTTTTTATATTCATCAGTTTTATTCAAAGAATTGAAAAAAAGGTCAACAACTAACAAGCCTTCAATCATTGCATAAAACGCATTTCAATTATGAGTCCAAGGACTATGTTGATGACTTTCCATATCAATGACCAAATCTAGTCTCTCCAACCATCCAAATCTAGTTCCTCTTCTTCAATCCATTCGCAATCCAAATCTTCTCCACAGGTTAGAATAGCCAAGCAATGCTGTTCATGTTTTGCCACAATTTAAGTGGGAAGGACTTTCCTGAGTGTTGTAGTGAAAGTGTTGTAGTGAACTTTCTTATGCTAATAAAATTTACCAAAAGTGATTACGTGAGTATTATTATTCATTAAATGAATGGTGCAAGTATAGTTTTATTGAATTTAGGATAAAATTATTTGTCATTGTTTTGCTGTGTTTTTTTTTTGTTATGATAAGTGATGTCACGCTCAAGCTGACCCCCCCTCCCCCCATGTCACAAATTGTCACAAAAATCGAAACCCCCTCTCCCCCCCTAACGCGTGACATCATTTATGGACGGCCCCTAAGACAAATCCCAACAAACATTTTTGCTGATTAAAAACGCCAATTCTCTGATCGTATGCTGTGTTAAGGTGCTTCTTGCTGTTTCAGCTTGCTGGCTGAAGGAAGAAATACTTCAGCGCTGTTTCATCGTGTAAGGAAGTTTTATTTCAGCCAATAGAAAGTAGGGGAAAATTGATTGAAGAATAACTCGTTCAGCCTTTGTCCAACCATTTTTGACACTATTCAAATTTGACAGGCGTCAGCTGTACAAGGGTAGCTTCGAAAGCGCCTTTCAGCCATATCAACTTTTCTGTTGTTCAGTTATTGATCAATATGCATGATAGCGAATTAATCGAAATAAGATTTTTTTTATTCTTTTAATTATTTATAATTTCTCACTTTGCTTGGTAAAATGGCCTAGCCGGGAAATTCACTTTTTTTCTCAAAACATTTCAATTCCAATTTCTTCATATGAAATTGGACTTGGTTGGGAGATACTTTGGTCGCTTAAGAACGACACTTTTCTGATCCTTCGCAGAATGCATGATTGGTTCTGCGTACTGCGGCATGAGACCATAACAAGACGTAGGTTCAAAATTCGAGAAATGAAGAAAAAAATAACACGAGAGGGGAAAAATAGCTGGCAAACATCGGACCTACATCGGTCATCATTCTTTTTGTTTTTTTTTTTTTTTTTGTTGATCCGTCAATTGACGTTTCATGTCATTTTCGCTGATTAATTTCTCCAGATCTCGATGTTTAAGGGCTGAACAGCAGCTTCTCCCTGAATGTTGGTTGCCTTCTTTCAGCAAGTTAGCTGATTTAAAATAAGAACTAAATAATGCTTCAGCGGTTGTTCAGCCAAAAATGTTTGTTGGGATGCTACTGAATTCTCTCGAGCTTTAAGCTCTCGGGCTTGTTTTTTTGTTCCCTTTTCTCTTCCTCTCTTCAGATCTAACGTTGCGTTGTTGTTGTTGGGGTTGGTGTCTTGCAAAAACGATGACTGCTTGGAGGTCAATTTGAACTTTCACTTGCTGAAGCCAATCAAAGATACCGTCACTTGCCAATTGCCGAGCCAATGGAAGATGACAACCAAACAGTAGCGCCACCAAGCCCTCCATAGTAGAGTTTGAAGCATTTGGGATTTTTTTTGGAACATGCATATAAAGCTAAAAAGCTAATAATCATTATTGACAAAGTTGAAGAAACAGAAAAAAACATTTTCGCCAGGATGACCAATTACAAAAATGACAAAATTGAAAAAAAATGACTAAATAGACCAATTTGACAAAATTGACGAAATTGACAAACTTGACATAATTCATTGATTTGACAAAATTCACTTAGTTGAAAAAATCATAAAATTTGATGAAATTTATAAAATTGACAAAATCGAGAAAATTGGTCGATAAAATTCACTGAATTGACAAAATTAACAAAATTGAAAAAAATGACAAAATTGACAAAATTGACAAAATTGACAAAATTGACAAAATTGACAAAATTGACAAAATTGACAAAATTGACAAAATTGACAAAATTGACAAAATTGACAAAATTGACAAAATTGACAAAATTGACAAAATTGACAAAATTGACAAAATTGACAAAATTGACAAAATTGACAAAATTGACAAAATTGACAAAATTGACAAAATTGACAAAATTGACAAAATTGACAAAATTGACAAAATTGACAAAATTGACAAAATTGACAAAATTGACAAAATTGACAAAATTGACAAAATTGACAAAATTGACAAAATTGACAAAATGACAAAATTGACAAAATTGAAAAAATTAACAAAATTGACAAAAGAGATGACAAAATCGACAAAATTACTAAATTGACAAAATTGACAAGATTGATAAAACTGAAAAAAATCGACAAAATTGACAAAATTGACCAAATTGACCAAATCGACCAAATTGACAAACTTGGCTTAATTCATTGATTTGACAAAATTCACTTAGCTGAAAAAATCATAACAATTGATAATATTTATAAAATTGAAAAAATCGAGAAAATTAACAGAGTTGACAAAATTGACAAGATTGATAAAACTGACAAAATTGACAAAATTGACTAAAACGACCAAATTGTCAAAATTCACAAAATTGACAAAGACAAAATCGACAAAATTCACTTTATTTAAAAAATTGACAAAATTGACTGGCGAAATTTACAAAATTGACCCAATTGATCAAATTGACAAAATTGACAAGATTGACAAATTGACAAAATTGACAAACTTGACAAAATCGAAGAAAATTGACAAAATTGAGAAAATTGGCCAAATTGACAATGACAAAATCGACAAAATGCACTTAATTGACAAAGCTGACAAAATTGACAAGATTGACAAATTTGAAAAAATCGACAGAATTTTCAAATTTGAAAAAGTTGACAAAATCATGAAAATTGTGAAAATCGACAAAATCTAGAAAATTGGTTAAATTGACAAAATTTACTAACTAACAATGCTGACAATATCATGAAAATTGATAAAATTGACATTATTGACAAAATGGAAAAAATGACCAAAATTAACGAAATAGACAAAATCAACAAAACAGAATAAAAATCTCAAAATAACAAAATTAAAAATACTACGCTTTCAAAATTTTCAATATTATTAATTTTCAAAATTTATTCTACCGATTTTCTACATTTTGGTATCGTATTTTACTCTAGCAATTGAAATTTTATCCAATAATTTTATCTATGTATTTGTTTCCTCTACTTGAGAGGTTGAATTATTTGAAATACATGGTCAGGTATCTTTTTTTAAATTGTATTCTTAATTTTTATACCCCTTCCATTTTGAAGATATCATATGCTGTAACTCCAAAAGGAGTAAATTGAGTTAGACTATAATGTCATAGAAACGGAATCATACATGATATTCCAGAATCTAGTTATTCAAAAATCTCCAATTAGTTGCAAATAAGGTTATTTATATGAAATTTATGATTATATAAAAATACTTTTATCCTAAGAAAAACTTTGAATCTTTATTTCCTAAATTCATTTTGGATTTATTGCGTATGAAATTCATTAATCATAATTCATAATTCATAATTCATTTTGTTTTATATGTACAAAAATATAATTTACAGGCTGTAAGAAAGGCTACAATCCACTGTCAAGTGTATTAAATCGGGTTTTTTACTTTGATTATCGTAAATTCCAGATTTTCTTGATATATCCAGGCTTGCCCATAAATCCTTAAAAAAAATTAAGTCAAATCTTGCCTTGGTACCCAGGTATTGTTAAGAATTTTCCCGGGTTTATTCAAATAATTTGCTGAATCAAATTTAACACTCAAACTTTCCTTGAAAAATTTTTAATTTTGTGTTTAAAAACAACTTTGAAAAAAATAATCAAAATAAACATAAATTTTTGTTTAATCGTTCGATAAGATTTCAACACTGCTGCTGTGATTTAATGAAAACATTAAATTTCAAGTAATTTTCTTTCACTTTTCTCTTGTATTATTTTGGCATAGATTTGGTTCAGATTTGCCCTTTTTTACAATTTTTTTCAAAAAATGGACCGTGTAGTAGAATGGGGCCATTCACTTATTACGTAAGTATGATTTTGGAATTTTTAACCCTCTTTGGGAAATGGTTGGACGAAGAAAGATTTTTCAAAACCTTCTTCGCCCCCTAGTAAGATCTTACGTTTTATTTTCTTTGGGAAATTGAAAAGTTTTTTCAAAAGTAGCTTAAATATATTAAAAATGTTACCTTTCTGCTTCAAAACAAAGCACTATTTCAGTAAAATTTGATAACTGAATTTGAAAAGCGAAATTTACTACTAGAATTGGTGCAAAAATATTTAACGACAATTACGTTGTCAACTTACCTAAAATAAGGTTGCCAGATTGCCCGGTTTTATCCAAGTTTGCCCGGATATTAAATATGAAATTTAGGAATAGTTTGGCCAAGCCCGGTTGCCCGGATTTCATTAAAAGACGCTTGTGTTTTGGCTGGAATCGTTCACTTCATTTGACAAATTAAACAAAAAAAACAAAGAAATTGTGTTGTATTTTTTTTAATTAATGCCTCTAAAACGAATTTTTTTCAACAAGTTTTATGAAAAAAATAATGAAAGGTTTTTTGGAAGTCTCAAATACGATGGTCGATAAATTTTGATGAAAAAAATTGTGTTAAATTTTATTTTCAAAATCTTTGTTGAGTACTGCCTGAGTTTTGAAAAATTTTGCCCGGATATTGCCCGGATTTTTGGTCGTCAGTTTTGAAGTCATATGCCCGGATTTTGCTAGGAATTGCCCGGATTTGTCCGGCCCAGATACGTACTGGAAAAATTCTGGCAACCTTAACCGAAAAGCTCAAACGACTCATTTCAGCGGTAAGCAATAAAGATCAAGGTTTTTTTTGGAAAATTATTTGTAAAATTTAGAGTTGGTACTGTCTATTACTGTAAAAACTGTCTAGATTATCTTTTCACAAGTCATTTTTGAAATATGATGGATTCAAATCGTATGTCACAACGCGCCACATTACTTTTTGTTTCTATAAATTTCTAAACTGAAAAGATTGTTATGATGAAAGGCGAAAAGCGATGATCTTCTTAAATAATATGATTTAGTCTTTTTGAAACCAACATGCTTGAATTGGTTCTTTATAAATTTTATATAACCAGCATTTTTTTTTATTAATTCAAAGACGTTAAAAAATAAACCTTCCTACCCCCCCTATGTGCTTACGTAACTAGTGAACGACCCCAAAGATGATGCTAAAGATAAAGGATCATCGTTCTTTTTAGCAATCATTTTGAAGAAATCTTGCTTTTCGACATGTTTTTTGCCAGATTTCAGGAACCCATTCTCTTTGATGATAAACGCCTTAGATGCGACAAGTCATCTGATGTCTTTTTTGAAAATCAGAGAGACCCCTACTTGAAAAAGATCTTGTAATACAATGGTTGAAAATAATCAACTCAGAAACATGAGGGGCATTCAGATGTAAGAAACAGAAGGAAACTCAAATAGTACATTAGAAGTTTTAATAAAAACTCGAAAAAATATACATTTCTTTTTTTTATGGTTGAGCTTGGATAAATGGTTTAACAAACCTCATATTTTGATGATGAAAAGACTATATGTTTTGAAATTTCCAAATTCTAACAGGAAAAACTTAGCACAAAATAATAGCAATACCAAGTTAATAAAAATCGCCAAGAAAACCCCGGCTGGTGGCTTAATTGATTATTAGTTACATTTATATGCATGAGTGCATTTTTTTCAGAGTTGTACCAATTCGTAGAAAAATATTTTTCATAATTATTTTTAGTGCCTCTAATCATCACATACACACTAAGATTGGAATTATTCCGCTCGGGATAATTCCTCTCTGACTCACAGGGGAATTGCGGGATTCTCGTGAAATTGGTATGAAAATCCTCCTGAATCTCGCGACGTTCCTTTTCTCCTGAAATCTTAATTAAAACTGGAAACAATTTCATACTTCGCTCGTTTTGTACTACACATGCACTACACTTATAAACCCAGGTTTTTTGCTGATCTCATCTAAAAGTGACTTTTTTCTTCTTCGGAAATTTTACACGAAAAAAACGAAAATTTTTGATGTTTCGAAAATAAAATATTTTTTAAATGGTTTGGAAATCGTAAACGAATTGTGATTTTTTACAATTTCTTCAGCAAAGTTGTAGATGCATATAACCACTACTTGAATGTAAAATAAACTTATTTCATTGACATTCCATAATGTTTGAACCAAAAGATGAAACATATATGACATAAATACAATAAAAAAATTAATACTTTTGACATATAGACTTATCCAAAACTATTCTTCCTCCAAATTTTTTTGAACAAGGTGTTGATTATTTAATTTGATTGTATCCTAAAAGCCCGAAAACATTTACTTAGAATGATTTTTCCCAAGAATGACAAATACCCATAATCAAACCCAAGAATGAACTATTCCCCAGAATTTTGTTTTTCAGAATGACCCAGCGAAAAATTTCTGGGAAATGGTTTATTTTGGCGAAATTTTTCTGTGGAAATGGTTCATTTTCTGGTGATTAAAATTATTGGGAGTTTTCATTCTGGGAAAACGTTTTTGGGGAGATGGAGTACAACCGATTAATTTTTTTTAAAGAAATATTTGTTGTTCAGTTTGTTTTCAAATGGTTAATCCCTTACCTAATCTACATATTTTCATAAACGTAAACCCTTCTGGACTGTGTTTCCATTCTTCAAGTTTAAGACATTATCAAGAACATAATTAGAGAAGAAAATATTTAAAAAAATTAGCTAAAACCTCCCAGTTTTTGAGTTTTTGAGAATGTAGTTTTAAAGATAGTTGCTTAAACATGAGTGAAATTGAACATTTTCTGTTATTTCGACAACTTTGCTCAACATCTCAATGTAATGATCCAATACAGAACTTCAATTTAAAAAAAAACGGTGTTTTAACCGTTTGTACAATAAAATCTAGGCAAAAAAAAATATTTAAAAACCCCACAAATAGGATCAGAAAAGTTGTAAAATCAGCAACACTGCAAACATTCACAGCCTATGCGTGGGTGAAACAGTTCAAACAGCAAGAGACGAATCAACCATATCCATCGACAGAATCACCCAGGATACCTACATTTTCTGTGACAATTGTCTATTTGATGAGCAGCCGGACTGCCACTGAAACACGCTCGAATACAACGCACCACAAACCGTTACAGATAGGTCTTGTCCGAAGGAAAGCAAGTCGGGCGGGGGAGGAACGAATTTAAAATCTATTCCATAAGCCCTTTCGAGATATGTTTTGTCGTTCAGTGCTGAATCGAATAAACGGATGGTAAGGAATTTTTATAATTTCGAACGTTTATGACCAATGTCTAGACTTCTCGATTTCGTTTACGTGCTGTTTGATTATTTTTCTCAGTTTGATTGGCAAACGAATTTCAGCATGGTAAAACATTCAATACCGATGTTTAATTCTCTATATTTTTGAAACAAGGTTACACATTCCTGGCACAATATTGTGACAAGCGATACGGTAATTTATTTGGTCGAACCAATGCAAATTCGAACCATTTAAAATCAAAACAACGCATATTTGACCAGCCTAATTTTCATTGGGCCAGGAGGAGTAATGCGTCCTGTGTTCGAAATCTAGAATAATTTTCGATTTTGGGTGCCGTTCGAAACGAATAGATTGTCCCGTTGAGCTTCTGGGTGTCAATTTCCGGCACAAGCGCGCCGCGTGTATTAAACATAATAGGTGCAGGGGTAAGGGGTCAGTTCGAGGGTAATTGTGCCAGTGCCATTCATTCCGGGGAAATGGCACTGATGACTAGCATTCATTAGCGTTCGAATTTTGCTACGGGACCAACGACGACGTTGCGTTCCGAAAATCGGCACCAAATGCGAACTGCACAATTTCATCAATGGATTACTGCTAAATGTAAACCGTTTTCATTTTGCGATGTTATGAAATTTATATTTATGTCTGCATTTGGCTCCTGTATATTTGGGCAAGCCTTACCATTATAAATAAATGACCGTTGCTGGACGCTTTGAAATTGAAAGTCAAGTGAGGGTGAGCATTGCAATTCGCATGCTGTCCGTTCGCTTTTGTAATAACACGGCCGGAAAACTATTAAACCAACATTAAAATGAGAGAAACTCAAATAGATGTGTTCGAAATGTGAGCCCTTTATCTGGTAAATATCCCTGCTCCACAACATCCGAAAGCTTTTCCGAGTGGCATCGAACGGCCAAACCCCGGGACGTCCTTGGGTCGTTCGGTGCGAATCTCAGAAACTGTGAGTGCGCACCATAATTTAGGCGAGGATGTATGTATGTGCGATATAATAAATTTATGTGCACTGCTATCTTAGCCGAGTTTGCCATTTGCCTCTCCTCCTTTCTGAATCGAGTGAATGCAAGCGCGCAATACTACTCGATGATATTTTTTAATATATCCTCCAATATAGGTACACACATATAATTTTCAATGGTTCTATAAAAGGCACATTTTCGTTTATTAGTTCACCTTTAAAATTGTTATGGTTATCGTAAACAACTCATTAAATTTACGGACTGGATTAAAATATAAGCGCTATCTGAACATAAATAAACGTATGTCTAAATCACGAACCTCAATAGCGCGGCTTATTTTAAGCCTGAATGCTGAGCTCGACCCTCTACAAGTATGATGTATCTTTTTATAATCTTCTTGTACTGAACACGCACGCTTTTACCTTTTGATATGGAAGCAAAGCTCGATAACGGAGGCCTTCGAGAAAGTTTTGATCCTCTGAACTCGGAAGAGGCAAACCAGAATCATTTGGTTTAAGCTTGGTTGTTGATTCTTGAGTGCTCTCAGGATGTGACACTCGATGAAAGAGATGAAAAAGTTAAAAAATAACCACCATTTTTTAAAACCTTCAGTTCTGAACATGAAGTCTTATGGGCTTTAGAATAAGAATTTTGGCTATATTTTAATAAGGCAATATGTGTTTTCTAAAGTCATGTTTCACTAGTTAGTGTGTCATTTTTTCATCTCTCGTGCTCTTTGGTTTCTGTTTTTAATTATTTCATTCAGATTAGTTTGTGCCCATATTTTTTCCATTTGTTTCGTTCTTGAAAATTAAACGTCACACACACGATGTTTTAATGTTTTCCTAAGCATTGGACGGTTTCGTGTGGTTTACTTTATTGTGGTCTTCATGAATAAAGTTTATGAATGTTATCATAATTGCGGCCAAGACTTTTTTTTTATGATTAATTAAAACGTAGCCTTCGGTGAGAAATTCAACCTGTGCCCTATACGAGATCTTCTGATTCTAAACATGCTCCACCTGGCTGACTGAGAAGCCATGAGAAGTGGAGCTGAAGTTTTGGAGGCACAAATAAAAATAATTTCAGTTTTATAAGGTGGCATAAAATGAAAAATCAGTCACGTTTCACCCGTCTTGCTTATGGTGAAACCTGCGTTTTGTGGAGACAAAACGCCAGCCTTCCTTCCTTTCCTGAATTTGTTTTTTTTTACTTTCATCGTTGCTCTGCGTGGCTGATGATGGTGGGAATTGAACGCAACTCTTGAAATCTTGAGCTTGGCGATCGAGGAGCCCCAAAAATTATATTTGTATTTGTTTTTATGAAGAGGGTAAGTGGTCCATATTCAGAAGAAGTTATTTTTGAGTATAATGATTGAAACGTGGCCAATGAAGGTACATCCACCCTAGACGGTTATTCCAGCCCACGAGATAGTTTGGTGGGCAGCACATTTTTATATTTATTAATGGGTAGTAAACGTTTTTCTTTATTGTTTTTGGTGTGATTATGATCGCGTACAGGGGGTTGCTTTTTCTTCCTCAGTTGTTGACTGTATTTTATTATGACTTTATTTTACGCAGAAATGTCAGAGGAAGGTGTCGGTAATGGTTCGTTAAATAGTTCCAAAGTAACTTTTCACGTTAACAGGAAACGGATGACGATCGTTCTAGTTTATTTCAGCTCGTTTAGAGTTGCAAGTGTTAATGATTATTTTGAAACCCCCTAATTTAGTCGTTTTCCTAAGTCATGAGCGCGTTATTGATGTAGCGATATCTCAATGTTTAATGTTTTGCTGTTGAGTAATTCCAAGAATTGTCGATGATAAAAAAAAACTTTTGGGTAAATTTCAACACCTGGTGGGTTCAAAATAAGAATGACCTTGAAAAACAATAAAAGTTGTACTTGAATTATCAACTCTTGTTTTTTATATTTAGTTCGCTTCTTGTTGAGCTGAAATTAGTTTAACAAAGAGAAAAATTAATCCCCGTTTGTTTCGGCGAATCCGGAAAGGAATTGACAAACGTTGCTCTTCCATCCCCCCCCCATTAACTGCAAAAGTGGTTGATTTTGATAGCAAACTCAGCCCTCAACAACCGACGTAAGGTCCCATCGTCGTTGTCGGTCCATCGATGTCATCGTTGAAGTCGTCGTTTGAGGAAATGCATATTGGCGATAACGATCTTTTCCAGCGAACGGATCTGCATCCATAAATGACCGTATTTTAAATATTACACTCTGATCTATATCACGGTTGCGTTCGGTTCTGGGTCTCACGAGCCATATATCTCAGAAGCGCAGGATTCGGATTTGATAGGTGGGGGCTTTCGAAGCTTAAAAATCTTTTTTTTTAATTCAATTATAGTCGTTTTGCAACCTTTATGGCATTCACGATTTTATATCAAGGTTGCAGTTTCCCGCAAATAGAAAGTAGGCGTATGCTAAACCGTCAGCACGTGTTTTTTGTCGTGCTGTTTAACCTATATTGAAAGTGAGAAAAAGTATATTTTCGAAGTATTTTAAAACAATTACTGTGAGAGAATGTTAGAAATAATTAAATATAGTGTTTGAGAGCAAAATGCGCGTGTGAATCAGGAAGAGCAGTTCGTCAGCAGCCAAAGGAATCGGTCAATGCAATGTTTGCTCCATGTGCGTAGTTAGTTTGAGCAAATTGTTATTACAAACATAACGGGTGTTAAATAAAAAATGAGAATTTTTTCAATCACATATAAAAAAAATATTTTTTTCATCGATTTCAATATTTTTTTATTAATAACATAATGTATTTTCTTCAAAAAAATGTCAGCGAATGTTTGAGTAAGGGCCGTGGTCTGATGTTCGACGCAACTTTGTCGCGATGCTCTCACAAGAACGTTGTACGGCACTTACGTCCATTTCCCAGATACGATTCCGGATTCTTGTAGTCAGTTGCTTCGTGTCCTTGGCCCTCCAATTGTTTTTATACACTAGGGCACTGAGTGAGCCAAAAAAATCCTCTATTGGGCGGCACTGGGGCAAGTTTGTTGGGTTACGATCTTTCGGCACGAGCGGTATCTTTTTCTCCTCAAGGTACGCCAGCCAGCCTGAACGAATAACGTCCCGCGGTATTTTTTGGTCATCCACTGACACTGTGATTTAACCTTCTCAATCTGCTCCTCCGTGTACTCCGGCTAGCTCGTCTTCTTCCTGCAGACGATTCCTTCCATTTTGAGGGTACGATGGATCAATACGTGGGAGCAGCCATATTTCCGACCGGCGTCACGCAGGCTGGTTGCGTCCTTGTTGTCAAACAGCTTCTTTAACGATGTCTTCCTCTGCTTCGTCATTATCGTCACTGGACGACCACTTCCGACCTTCCGCTCTCAGGGAACCCAGGATACGATATACCGTACTGAAAGGTACATTTCTTCCTTAAAATGTGCCACCGTGAACTTTTTTCCTTGCTGGAAATGCGTTTCGTAGAACCGTACAATGCGTTCGCGGAGCACGTACTGTTTCGACGCCATTTTTGCTTTGACTAAATTCAAACTAGCAAAACCAAACACGCCTACTGTTTCTAGGGAGCCCAAAGAGCATTTTTCTTGGAGAAAGAAAATTTTACGCTCTTTATTTGAGTTACTGAAAGGTATTGAAAACATTCTCATTTTTTATTTAACACCCGTTATCTATGCAAGTTGATACATATAATGTGAACAAAAAAGAGTTTTAAGTTTAATGGAAAAACAAGAAAAATCAATTTATCAAAAATCAATGAAATTTATCAGTCATGCGTTTTGTAACGAGCTATAAATTAAAGTGAAAACAGGTTTTTTGTATGTGGGGGAAGGGTAGAACTGCTGAATTGAAGAAGAATGCAGAAGAAACTTGTTGATGTATGTTGGCTCAGAACCAGATATTTGCAGTCACATTCGAATGTGAATTTTTCAGTTCTCATTCAGGAGATTTCGCAAAAACAATTATGGTTATATATTTTTTACCACTGGAATTTTTTTTTATTAAAATGCTAAATTTTGCAACTGCTGCGATCTCTTCAATTTTTTTTGGAGGGTGAGTGCAGCAAACTGGGTTGCTGAAATCTATCTATGGAAATGTGATAATCATCATGAGCAGGAGAAATGAAAGCTAAGTATAATTCCTACATCTTTTGGGCTTATTTTACATAATGTTTCATAAACATTAACTCCCAAGTAACCATAAGCACTAAAATCTAGCATCAACTCTGCTCTAGCGTCAGCTATAGTGCTTCATTCTGTGCATCATTTTAGCTCTGTGAGCCAGGTTTGGCGAAATTAACTGCTGCATTAGTGCAGAAACTGGTATAACCCTATAAAAGCACTTTTATAGCATTGGTTGATGCTACAAGGTTGGCGGGCAAAATGCTGGGAAAATGCAAATGGCGATCGAATGAGGTTCGACCATGCGAAAAAAAAATTATTTTGGATTTTTGTTCGGTTCATTTTTCGGCCATGATACTAAATTTGTAATTATTTTTATATTCGCTTATGCATATTGAGGAGATCTCTCGGATTGAATTTTCTACATGATATTTTTTTTATTTTTCAGCTGAAAATGACCTGGAATCGAACTCATGACATATGTGGCTCTGACATTTGACATTGACTCTGCCTGTGAACCTATCAGGTCCGCGTTAAATCTTTGAAAAAAAAGACCTATTTGAATCAAATTTCTAGCAACCGGTGCCCTGAATTTGCATTGAATCAGCATCAATCAATGCTTATGTGCTTTGGCCTAATGCCACTGTAGTGCTTACATAGTGCTTAAAAGCATTAAAGCAAGCTTGTGTGATGCCAATTTAATACTTAGAAAATATAGCATTTGTTATTCTGATTTAGAGCAATGTTGCATTTCAAAAGCATTGTGCAAAGCTGATAGAATGCAAGTTGCATTTTAAAAGAGTGGTATAATTCTAACATGATGCAGCATAGCACTCGAAGGGCTGTTGTAATGCAAAATTGCACTTGATGTGCTGATATAGTGTAATTTAGCCTTTGAATGCTGGTGTAAAGCTATAAAAATGCAAAGCTTTAGTGCTTATGGTTACTTGGGCTTTTACTTATACAATGTTCAATATATGTTAAAGTTGTTTTGCATCTAGGTCAATGTCGTTAAAAAAACTTTTCAGGTTATCAACATGACCCGTAACGCTTTTTGTGAAATTTTGATGTTATTTTTTGTTCTTTCCAAGAACGAGTAAAGACGCTTTGTCCTTGGTCGGTGACCAGAAATGAGTGTAAACGGAAATCCAAAATAGTTCAAAAAAGAAAAAAAGCTGAGCAGTCAAATCAGTCAAGTCAGTCAAGTCAGTCAAGTCAGTCAAGTCAGTCAAGTCAGTCAAGTCAGTCAAGTCAGTCAAGTCAGTCAAGTCAGTCAAGTCAGTCAAGTCAGTCAAGTCAGTCAAGTCAGTCAAGTCAGTCAAGTCAGTCAAGTCAGTCAAGTCAGTCAAGTCAGTCAAGTCAGTCAAGTCAGTCAAGTCAGTCAAGTCAGTCAAGTCAGTCAAGTCAGTCAAGTCAGTCAAGTCAGTCAAGTCAGTCAAGTCAGTCAAGTCAGTCAAGTCAGTCAAGTCAGTCAAGTCAGTCAAGTCAGTCAAGTCAGTCAAGTCAGTCAAGTCAGTCAAGTCAGTCAAGTCAGTCAAGTCAGTCAAGTCAGTCAAGTCAGTCAAGTCAGTCAAGTCAGTCAAGTCAGTCAAGTCAGTCAAGTCAGTCAAGTCAGTCAAGTCAGTCAAGTCAGTCAAGTCAGTCAAGTCAGTCAAGTCAGTCAAGTCAGTCAAGTCAGTCAAGTCAGTCAAGTCAGTCAAGTCAGTCAAGTCAGTCAAGTCAGTCAAGTCAGTCAAGTCAGTCAAGTCAGTCAAGTCAGTCAAGTCAGTCAAGTCAGTCAAGTCAGTCAAGTCAGTCAAGTCAGTCAAGTCAGTCAAGTCAGTCAAGTCAGTCAAGTCAGTCAAGTCAGTCAAGTCAGTCAAGTCAGTCAAGTCAGTCAAGTCAGTCAAGTCAGTCAAGTCAGTCAAGTCAGTCAAGTCAGTCAAGTCAGTCAAGTCAGTCAAGTCAGTCAAGTCAGTCAAGTCAGTCAAGTCAGTCAAGTCAGTCAAGTCAGTCAAGTCAGTCAAGTCAGTCAAGTCAGTCAAGTCAGTCAAGTCAGTCAAGTCAGTCAAGTCAGTCAAGTCAGTCAAGTCAGTCAAGTCAGTCAAGTCAGTCAAGTCAGTCAAGTCAGTCAAGTCAGTCAAGTCAGTCAAGTCAGTCAAGTCAGTCAAGTCAGTCAAGTCAGTTAAGTCAGTCAAGTCAGTCAAGTCAGTCAAGTCAGTCAAGTCAGTCAAGTCAGTCAAGTCAGTCAAGTCAGTCAAGTCAGTCAAGTCAGTCAAGTCAGTCAAGTCAGTCAAGTCAGTCAAGTCAGTCAAGTCAGTCAAGTCAGTCAAGTCAGTCAAGTCAGTCAAGTCAGTCAAGTCAGTCAAGTCAGTCAAGTCAGTCAAGTCAGTCAAGTCAGTCAAGTCAGTCAAGTCAGTCAAGTCAGTCAAGTCAGTCAAGTCAGTCAAGTCAGTCAAGTCAGTCAAGTCAGTCAAGTCAGTCAAGTCAGTCAAGTCAGTCAAGTCAGTCAAGTCAGTCAAGTCAGTCAAGTCAGTCAAGTCAGTCAAGTCAGTCAAATCAGTCAAGTCAGTCAAGTCAGTCAAGTCAGTCAAGTCAGTCAAGTCAGTCAAGTCAGTCAAGTCCTCTATGCCGACCGTAAAAAAATTTGTTAATAATTTTACACGAATAAATACGGCATTCTAAACATTTTTTTCAAAAACAACTGAGTAATTAATGATGAATGATTTAAGCTCATGTTGAAAGTATGGAGCAAACGAGTGAATGGTCGGTTGTTAGTCATAAAAGGAAAAACTACATTAAACCAGCAATACATTTTTTCGAAAAAATTGAAATATTGAATGATTTAGTTGGCAGTATTAAGAATGATTGCTATTTATTCATTTAATATTCTTCTATTTTGATTTATAATTTTTTTTTGGATTCTAAATTGTTATTATAAGTTAAGAACCTGGTCGGATTTGACATGGAAAATATTTATTCCAAAAAATATCACAAAAAATAATTGAATTTGTATTCAACATGTTTTCAGTGATTTTCTTCCTATCTACATGGAAGTTTAAAAATAAACTAATAAATAAAATATCGTAAACGGATGTTTGGCGTGTGTGACAGCTGCCAGTCCTCTTGAACTGCGCCACTGGATTTTCCCAGCGCTCTTGTTTGTGGGGCTGCCTTGCGAGAATTCTGAAGCCGTACCTACCATGTCTTGGAGTCGCACATATGCAAATTAATGGACAGAGCGTTGAGTGAAAATTTGCGTATTTTGTCCTGCTCGGGCTAGGAAGGAACAGGTGGAGAAGGACAGGCTGGGGGTTCCAGTTGTTGGGGACTCGACCCCTTCAGTGGAATCGTGGACTTTGTGGGGGAAGATTTTTTTTTACTTCGGCCGTTCCTTCTGGAGCAAGTGTGCCCTCTTCTGGTGTAGATATTCAAAAATAAAATCATCATTATAATAAAAATGTGAATTCATAAATCTTTCGTATTAGATTTTATATTTTGGCCAAACTTGTAGTATATCTTGGGGCTGGTCGATATTTTATCCTGGATTTGGTTTCAGATTTAAATTATGTCCACGAGTGGATTGGTGGGAGGGAGTTGGATGCAGAATGAGAAAAAAATATAATGACGATAAAAGTGAGTTGCATGAAGGAAGAATTATATATATTTTGCAGTTTGTTCAGTTCAATCACATGCATGTTTTGCTTGCTGGATGCTTTGCAGTAGCCTCGACAGATTCTGCTCGACATAACTCCGAGAACATGGTTGTAGATTTTTTTCACCGATCTTTCGTTGAGGTTGTTATTTTTGTTCCTGGATTCTGCTGACGGTTGTTGTTTAGTTTGATCCAAGGTTGGCAAACAAAGAGTTGTATGTTTTTCTTCTGGACACTTTCTGCGACTTTGTGGATCGATGAGTGGTTGAGGCGACTGTTTGATTTATCGTGTCGTTTCGTTTTGCTATGCCGGAGACAATGGGCATCAATTTTGTCTCTCCACAACTCATCAGCAAGGATGCACCGGTGAATTCACATCGATTTTTTCCTCGTCATGTCGTTGAAAATATACATAAATGGATGATATATTTTCATTCAATTATCGAGCTGGGATAAAAATATAAATATGTCAATAGCATGTCAAAATTTTGATGCTTACAGATAAATATTCTGAGAATTGAAAGATGTCAACTTGGGAGCACCAACAAGATAGAGTTGATTTGCAATCGTAAGATGACCTATTTATTCATTTAGAACTTGCAAGCCAATAAATAAATATGACTTGTTTGGCATTTCGTCTTATTTGATTTGTAGAGGTTATTTTTTCCAGAATAGCAACATCAATTTTGTTTGTCGATCAAATATTCAAACGTGTGCTGCCAGTATCGTTTTTAAACTGCACGTGAGCAGAAATATAAGAGCATCATAAATTCCCCACAACGGTGCGTGAATTTTAGCTTTATTGATTTCAACTGCCTTCATTTTCAATTTCCAATGGAAAATCGAAAAAAAATACTCTCTTTTGACCTTTTCCATTGCGAAAAGATCACATGATGGAAATGCCTCAGGTCATCCTCATTTTTATAGAAGCCAGTTATTGCGACTGAGAAGAGCAAACAAAAATTTCCTCAATATTTATCGTTTTGGATTCACTTCACATGAGGGGCACCGCAAAAAGGTAAACATCTTTCTCTCGGCTGCCCAAGCAGAGCTTATAATATTTTACAAATTATTGTCTATCATACGGAAAATCAAGACGCCATAAATCAGAAGCCGATTCCCTCTGATCCCTCGCAATTTATATCAATAATAATAAAAAAGTATACTCTCCCATCGCTTTTTTCCCCACACTTGCCGATATCTCTATATTATCTCGAGAGGACATCGGGATGCTGCAGGGTTCTTTCACGCCATTCCGTTTATGATGGTCAATATCTGGTCAATCTGTTTTGGCTTCGGTTCGTTGGTGGTAAAGAGCAGAAGATTGTCAATCCCTACGAATTGGAGCAGGATATATTTTCGGTTCTTGTTGCCGTCCTTCAACAATCGAGAGTCAGGGTGGCCGATTATCAGCAGCAGAAATAAGGAAAAAAAGGCAAACAAAAATATGGCCATGAGGCATTGCTCTCGAGAGATCCGACGGAAATCTTCCATCCATTACTGAAGGATAGAACCAAATCCACTGCGGAGTTATGAATTCCATAAAGATATATTTTATCGATAGTGGTTCAGCTAGCTTCGCCGACTGGTTTTTCGTTTGGTCCAATTTCGAGTTCTAGTTCTGGCACAGTAACAAAAGTAGGAGCAGTTGTTTTGTTGGTGCTGTTTACCGTTATTTGCTAGAGGATTTCCTCCCACATTTCCACTTTCCCGCCTGAGCCATTGTCGAGCATCAAAGGGGATTACGGTTTTGAATTATAGTGTCCCTTTCGCATTGATTTGGTCGATACAGTTGGTATTGGATATTTTTTTTCCTCCCTGCTTATCAGCAGTTTTCCTTACATAGTGGGAAATCGAGGGAAAAATTAGATCAACATAAAATTTTTCAAAGATTATTACCTAAACATAGGATCGTGTCGATTTCGTCAGCAAAAATCCCTAACTTTGAGCCAATCACATCTATCAAATGTGCATAAATTAGTTATTCGATTATAGAGCTAGTAATTTTACAAGATTATTAAGGTTGACAATGCTGAGATAAGTCAAATAG
Organism: Uranotaenia lowii; assembly: GCF_029784155.1. NCBI lineage: Eukaryota > Metazoa > Arthropoda > Insecta > Diptera > Culicidae > Uranotaenia > Uranotaenia lowii. Next base: position 3,776,018 of record NC_073692.1, read on the forward strand.
TTGACGAAACTTATTGAAAGGCAAATTCTAGCAATTTTTGCTTTCTTGCTTCATAATGAAAAGTTCAAACATACAGAAACAAAAAAAAAATGTTGTAATTTTAATTTTGATCGTTCTAAAAAAAGGTATTTTGTTTTTTTTTGTATTGAAGGCAAAAAATATCTTAGAAGAATTGATATCTTAGAAAAATAATTTTGTCCAATTGAACCCATTTCGCCCACTATTACGGTAAATTGAATTCGAATCATTGGTATGTTCAGGATTGTACACCTTCTGGTGGCATTTCTTCCACAGCCCACACATGCACCTACCGCATGGTGTATTTCTTCATATTTCCGTCTGCCAAACTCACCAAGCTCCAGCCGACGACGATATGACCATTATCGTAAATGTTTGATAGAAATATCATAAAGTAGCAAATATCAATAAATCTACTCTATTCTGTTGGGATTACCGTTCTGACAGATTCATATGGCAGAAGAAAGAAAAACTGACACAAAAACTATGCCGAAGAAATGAACCGGACATCTCTCATCGGCGAGGCGGCGGGATTTTTATTCCTCTTGGTGGCATTGCCTTGGCCATCCATCCACCGCGCCGAGTTGGGTTCGGTCGACCAGTGTCAATTTGTAGGACTTGGACTTGGCTGTTACAATTCGGGAGCGGTGCGAATTCACGATCAAATCGAATTTTTCGCCTCTCGACAGGAGTCGATAGGTTTTCAATGGACAAATGGCCATAATTTATAATTCCCATCCCTTGTGCGGTGCGAGATGTCCCTTTGGGCTCGATTGGGATTTCGGTGGCCTTTCGTGGTAAGGGGGTGGCAAAAATGGACGGGTGGACGGGATGGAGGATATAACTCGTGCCAATCTGTGTGTGACCGGACCATCTGAATGAAGCACTTTGGCGGCAGCAGCAGTGGAAAGGAACAGTCCGATTGCAGTGCCTGAGCTTGTCCAGCTGTAACACAAGTTGAAGTTGAAATCGAAACCTGTAATACAAGAGTTATGGACATCACCGAGAACGGATGCATTGAACCTTAATGTTTAATGCATACTCGTATATGAAATCGGCCTGTCGAAAGTGAGCGGAGGAAGGCAACCAACAACAGCAGAAGAAAAAAAAATAAGAAAGAAAAATCTGGAGAGAGGAAAAACGGTCAGCAGAAGATGATAGTGTGTGCATTGAACATGATTCATCAATTTACCGCTCTTTTGATGATGAAAATATGAGGACCGTGAAAACATGCGAAAGGACGCATTTGGAAACATGGAACGTTGCTTTCAGACGGAAGGGGTGCACAAAATAGCCCGCAAGGAGTTACTTTCCACATCTTCCCATTACAGCAGTTAACTCATTAGGAGGCACCTAGTCGGTATTGAGTCTTTATTGGCCGATAGATGCGAACAAACGAATGGGGAAATGTATATTGGAAAATTGCTAATTTCTTGTCACTTCCCTGAATTTGAACGGTTTGTTAAACTTTGTGGGGTTTCTCGTTCGAGTAAAAACGAGCATATGTTATTACATATTTTATTTAAAAAGTTTTCCTGAACATTTTGTTCTTAAACCTCATCTAGTGAGACAAAAAAAAACTAAACTGCTTCTCACTGCACCAGAGCAGGGGTGAGCAACCTTTTGAACTAATGGGCCAATATGAACTCATAAGCTTTTCGGCAGGCCGCACTCGAATAACACTCATAAATAATTTACATAGCTTTGTTAATAGTTATTAAGAAATATTACAATTAATCGTCATTGTTTAGAAAACTATTAATTAATGATAATAAAACAACTATGAAGGAAAGATGAATGATCTTAACATTGTTTTATTTTAATCCAAGGCAGTTAATACTAGGACTTAATCTTAGCCAGTTTTGAAGGTAATTTATAGGTCAAATCAAAGAATACCAAATAGCTTCTTAGAGTTTTTGTCGGTGACTTTGATGCTTTTATACTCGCTCACCCAGACTTAAGAATTAAATGAGGATTGTCGTATCCGTCATTCCATTAAAAAGTAGCGTATCAACATGCTTAAGTTTGTATGTATGTATGTATGTATGTATTTAAGCCCACCAGTGGCTGATAGGTCTTTCGACCCGAGTCGGTACGGGAAGTCTCGATCGCGCATTCAAATATTGTTCATGGTTAACTCATAATCAATAATTGCAGCACAACCAAGGGGTCCGTGACCACTGGCTTGGGACAGGTTTGATTCATCTCACTCCCTTCAAACTGTTCGAAACAAATAAAAAAAATCCTGAAAAGGTACCTAAGTAACCTACTCATGATTCCAAATTTGCCGAGATACTCCGGCTGGCTTGAATCCACAATCCATTGTATATCAGTTTTCCGCTCGTTTGATGTTCTGTCCTACCCCCCACGAATCCCCAATAATTTGAGTTAAGCTATTATGAATATATGAATATAGTTTAATGCAAAGTTACACATTTTTAACATCTTACCTCATACCATTTGAAAAGGATTCTACAATTTCTTCAATTACATAAGAGAAACACTATTTACACCACTTGTTGCATTAGCAATCAACCTGCAAGTCCGTTCCAAACACTTCCGGTGATCAAACATTGCAGTGTTTCAGTAGACATCCGGTCATTTGTGCAATGGAACAAATTTCGAACAATTAGTCAACAAACAATCTTTTGAAAACGGACCACGACGCCGCCTACCTACTTAACTTCGTTTTTCTGCAAAATACTAATTCTGCCAGAGGAGAATTTGTTCGATCGATTTTCGATAGCCGGACAGGATAGACATTTCACTTTTCGATTAATTTCTTTTAAAAAACAAAATTTTTCTTAACACAATGATTTTGACACACGCGGAAAATTTTCTTCGTCCTATTCCGCAAAAGCCTACTCCGGTTCTCTCCGTATCAACATACTTAAGTTTGTGCTTCCAAAATATAAATGAAGCTCGACTTTTTACATGACCCAACTTTCACACTTGTTAGTTTCCTCGAAAAAAAAAACATAGATTGACCAAATAAAATTCTGTTTTAACGGTTTTTCAACATTACATTTAATGGATAATAGTGCATAAGATCACCTGAAATATTCAAGTTTTTCTAAAATTCATGAAATGTGTATAATACATTAGATTAAGTTTATGGGAAGAGCTTCAATCGGATGAAGTAGGCGATGCCTCCTACGCATCACACGCGTTTTTCTCTGTCCGCTTTTTTTTTGTTTTGTTTTTGTTAATTTATAAGTTTTTATTTTAATTTCAAAAGAAACTACTGAAAAGTGCATCCACCGGATAAAGGGGAAAACCCATACAGTGATAACCCGTTGACAATTGGTATCGTTATGAATGAAGTGCAAATAGAATGTTACCAATCAGGGGCAACTGCGCGTGCTTAAGTTTGATTCTAAATGTTGCATTTTTTGTCCTTTGTTTTTACTAAAACATATGTTATTTTCTCGGAAAGGGAATTTTAAAACGAAGAAAATCGAATGAATCCTAATTGTCGCGGTTTTTTTTATATATAAAAACGAAAACGAACACAAACACATACAGGATCTCAATGAAACTTAATGTTTCCTCGAAGAGATTCTTTTCACTTAACTCTAAGCGTAGGGCTAGGTGGGGTAATTATGAACAAAATTTCTTCATTTGGCACACTAACAGCCACCATATGTTTATTTCTTATCATAAATTCTGAAAACTTGCCAATATCGAATGTTTCCGAGCTCTTCATCATTCTGTAGAGCAACTTTTTTTTCTTGGTCGCAACCCACGTCCTTGAGATGTCTGTTCATAATTACCCCGTGTGTTCATATTTACCCCTCTGTCTAGGGGGTAATTATGAACACGGATTACGGACTTGATAAAAATTTTTTGAAAAGTAACAGTATTTATACGTTACATTTACCCATAGTAAGTAGTGTATGGTGATTTTTTACTTAAAAAATTATGTTCATAATTACCCCAAACTCTGTTCATAATTACCCCGAACGCTGTTCATATTTACCCCGAAACTTGTCCTATATGATTTATATGGTGTCAAAAAATCTCAATTCAACACCAAATAATGAAAATAATTTTCAGTCATAAGAAAATGGGTTGTTTTATAACAACTCAATTCAATTCATGTATAAAACTTATAAAATAAACAAATGTAATTAAAATTTAAAGGTAAAACAACGCAAAAAATAGCTATTTAGTGTTATTTTGTAATGATTTTTCTATATTTTGTTTCGGTAGTTAAATTTTTTGTTGTATCTTTTACGTTTTGGTTGGTTTTTTTCTTCTTTCGTATCTTTATGTCGTTGTAGATCATTTTTATTTGATAAGACCTCTCCATACGTGGGAAATTTTAGGCGAGTTAGGCTACTCGATAGTTTTTACATCCGTTTTAAATGTCCTGCGCAGCAAACATCAAGCTTTCACCTAAATGTCGTAGGTTAGGCTTTTCACGTACGTGCGAGATATCATGAAATTGAAGCCTATACGTATACAGAAAATTCTTATTTTTTTTTAAAGATGGTTGTTTCACAAAAACACCCATTTAAATCTCCTTGGATCAGTGAACAGCCATATTTTGCAAAGCTTGTCAATTCTGTATGATCGACTGTTTTGAAAAATATTTACACTAATTAATTTTTTTATATCCTGTACGAAATTTCACATAAGTAGATCTATTTTCTTAAAAAAAATTATTACTGCAGAAGTTTTCATCACTAAACTGAAAGAGAAAATCTTCAATCAAATGGTTTTCATTTTATACTAAACTTTAAAAAATGTATTTGAACGAATAAAGATTGAAAAAAGTAACAAAGTATAAAAATAAGACTGCAAGAAAATAGATTTTAGATCTTTGTTATCCGAATGTTACTCATAAACAATTATTCTTTGCTGTAATTCTAATGCTCTCAATAGCAGCACGTTGTCCAAACATACAAGAAAATTTATCTTTTTGATCTTTGTTTTGTGGACTTACTCATCTATTAAATTTATCATAGTTTTTCATATATTTTACTGTTGAACATAGAAATTTAAGGTTTATAATAATGTTAAATTTCACGCGGTAATGAATAAAAACTCGAGCAGTAAACCTTTTGTTAAAAAATGGCGAATTATATTATTAGTAAAATAAAAAAAATCTTCAAGTCTTGTTTATAACCTTGTTATTGATCAATACAAAAAAAACTGGTTTTGGAAAGACGTAAAATCTTTATTCGGTGTTAGAAAACTATTCCTGGGATACTGGTTTTGGTTTCGGTATTACTATTACCGGTAAAACTATCCGTACGCACCACTCACTAAACCTGAGAAAACATTAGACTGCATTTTTTTTTATCAACAAAAAGCAAGTTCTTATCACAATTTTTTTATACAAAATTAAGACTCGTTTGAATGCTGATTTAGCTTTTTTCAAAATTTCTGTTTTATAAACGAATGAAGTTTTATTAAGTTTAGATAAAATTGTGTTCAAAACTTTTTTTCAAAGACTGAAAAGAACTGGCATAGCTTTTTTTCCAAATCCGAATCTTAGTTTTGGAAGAAAAACAATCAATTTCTCAAAAATTCAAAACTTAACACATTGCGGACTTAATTTAATTATGAAATTTATAAAAATTGGTCCAGTAAGTTCCTTGAATATAGAATGCCGAGTGTTGATGTTTCCTGGCTAAGATTTCTTCACGGTCCTGTGTTAAGATCATACAGAAAGGGGTGGGGGGGGGTGTAGTTTTGTGAGAAATTTCTTACAAGGGGAGGAGGGGTTAGGGGGTCTGGAAATGCTTGGGTAATAAATTGATGGCCCCCTAAGTAGATGAATAAAACATTTGACCATCAAAAAGCCAAAGAAATGTCAGGAAATGTGTGTTCATAATTACCCCATAGGACGAAAACTATGGGGTAAATATGAACACTCATCTGTGAATCAGTGCGAATAATTTTTTTCAAAATTTCTTTAAAATCTAGACAGAGCATCATAAACTGGATGTAAAACATGTGATAACAACATTCCAGCTGGATTTCCTATGATCAGATATTCAAAACAATAAACATTGTCCGAAACGATTTCCGTTTCACGAGGTAATAGTTTTTTAAAACATCTGAAATGATATCATTAGGATTTCAAAACAGATCGGAAACAGCTTAAAGCTATCAATCGGATGTTAAACTACCACTTTTGGAACTTTTTATGTTCATTCATCCCCCACACCAGCGCGTATGGCACTTGTTCGGAATTACCCCGTGTTCATAATTACCCCACTTGACCCTACATCTTTTGAGGATATGATGGCTAGCATCTTACAAATGCTAAAACCACCAACCCACAGAAAGTGTACTATGTATGCCGTGACCGGGATTCGATCTCATGACCGTTGGCTTAGAAGACTGGAAGGCTATCCTCTACGCCACGGGCTGCGGGCTGCGGTTACGAATGCGTGTATCTCGAAGAAAATGAAGGTAATGTTATGATATTTCTTGAAAAAATTTAAAAAAAAATATTTATCGTTTTTTGTTAGAGAAATTTCTTCTTTATTCTTGGTATCTTCCATTGGCCGGCGCACACTTTTTTCAGTCATGGTATTGATCAGTTTTTCCAACTTAAACTTCGTCAAATCTATATTTTAACTGTCTTCACCCTCCTTCTTCAATTCCTGATACTTTTCGGTCCAATACTTCTCTTTTAAAAGAAACTGGAAGCATTTCAGTGGATACAGTTGTTTCGTAATGAACAAAATTGATTTTTTTTACCACATTTTTGAACGTTTTTAATGGAATTTCTTCTGGCAAAATCGAACAATAACGAAGTAAAACCATCATAAGATTGAACTTGAAGTAAAATCGATGAGTATCAATCGTAGGTTGCGGATGGTACATACACAGCAAAAAAAAATTCAACGATGGACGATGTAATTTCTGGGGATAATAGATTTTTGTTGCAATAATACATCTAAATCTAATCTAATCAACTCGAATACGTCGTGAAGTGTAATATCACAACTTTCTATGTGATATCGCATCAAGTAGTCAATGTTTTCCTTTGTTGATGTTCAAATTTGATTTCATTTCAAAAATTAAGAAACGGATTACGGACCTCAGCTGTATTTGTTTGGCTAGTAAGTGCTACCAAAATTAATTAAAAATATAAGCAAACCCACAGCTTGAAAAACAATTTCATTATTTTTCATTTTTTAGGAAATTTGGCCCATATGGATCAGCGGTACGAAACATATTCTTTGTTTCCAAACAGCCGGGTACGGGTACATCAAGACAATGTAAAATTAGGGACATTTTGCGACTCAAGTTATGTGCAGGTATTTGATGTAATATCACACTACTTTTTTTGCTGTGTACAAGATTACTCTTTTAAGGCTTTTAAAAACAGCGAAAACCAAAGTTTCGTTTTGAAATTTTTTGTTTTTTTTTCGTAGGAGCAGAGGTTTGGCAAATCATTATAATTTTATGCAAAATAACCAGCAAAAACATACTTAAATATACTCGGGATCTTGCAACGAGCAGACATGGTATAGGATTCAAACGCTGAAATTTGTTTAAAATAGGGTATTTCGTAAGTTTTGTCGTTCATCAGAAATCATCTGTCCCATTGCCTCGGTACCGGCTATACAGCTTACGAGCTCTGGAACTAGCAAAAAATGGTTGTTTGAGGTTGATTTGAGTCATCACTAGGCAAAACTTTCAGCTTCTCGGAGAAAATTGTTTTGGACATTTCAGCGATTTACCCTTAGTTTTTCGCTTATTGAAAATTAAAAATGCTGGTATGAGACTTGACTACCCTGATGACCCTTAACCATAGTTGCCGATCGTGTGCTTCACTCATATGCTTGATTTGAACTTTGTGGACATTATTGACAGTGTTTGCATACTTATCCACCACATGTAACCAGCATAACCTGTACTGCCTAGTTCAGTAGGGATCTTGGATTAAAGCGCGTACCATGCAAGGAAGCGCCTTAGTGAGCAACGAAGGAGGACCACCTGACATTCCCTAGCGCACCACCAACCAGCGTGATTAGGTCAACGGGAGCGTATTTGGCGGATAGATGGTGCTGTACGTCTTGGTAGCACCATTACCCAGAATGACAAGAGGGCATGATGGGAGGAATCCATGGATGCACCACAAAGCCTTTGACCTGGATAGGGGTCAAAGACCGCATGCAAGATCCGCTTCATTTGGATGGAAGATCTCGACGAAGCCACACAATCCTGTGAACGCCATCAACCAGCTGTGAAGAGCGTTTGAACATCCAGGTAGCAATCTGACTCCGCCCCGAAAAGGCAAGAATATAACGCTGGTGCAATCCTTTCTCCCATCATGTTCCTACAGGACCCCGATATTTGGCTTTGGAAAACCATCCCGCCGTGCCAGCGTCCGTCAACCAGTGCTGGCCGTTTAAGGCTCATTCCTTCGCGCCACCTTGGCAGCATCCGTTTACCCGTGCTGGCCATTCTAGGGCTTGAACCCATTGGTAGGATTACCGGCCTCAGTCAACGTCATTAGGCCGCACCTGGCCTGGCTCTTCGACCGCCCGTACACTGACCGTGTGTGTCGACCATTTGCACCGGAATTCCCCCCCAGAGGTGTTCAGAATTTGCGTAGTGCAATCAGGCAGCCATCAACAACCGACGGCCAGGACGTCAGAGGTGGGCAAGCCGTGCATGCAATATCAGCAGTGACCCGTTGACCTACCGGTGACCCACGTTCCAGGGGTCCTTCCGGCATCCGTTCCGGGACGAAGCCCTCCCTTGGCCCACGTGCTTCGGCTGTACCAGCTCGCCACCTGTAAGACGCCACCCTAAGGTAGGACAACCCAGCTTAATCTAGGGAGAGTTCCGGTGACCATTTGTGGGTACCCCCAAGATAGGGAAATAAAGGTGGGATTTCTTTAATGCGCATTTAAGGTGATTCCTTGTTCCGAAAACTTTCGAGTGTGCCGACCCTGAGGCTTAGAGGGGGGTTCTTGCTCGGCTGAGCAGTCTGGGGAACCGTTGGTTACACACAAAAACTCGATAATTCTTTGAATAATCAACGGGTTTGTCAGCTAACAATTTGAAAATCACGAATTTTAAAGGAAACTGTGCAAAATATTTATTTTCTTTTTCTCTTGCATCGTACATATATCAAAAACGCGTGAATTTTAAAATTTGAATAAAATGGTCGAATAGTACTTTTTACAGGCAACAAAATACTGTCAAAATTTTGAATATCCAATAACTAGTAAACGAACTATTAGCAAATGAAAGTGTCCCATTTCTAAAAGAACTAAGCTTTAAGATGATCGAAAAGATTTCTCGACCAGAGCATATTCTCTTCCGATCGTGCCTTGTGGGTTGTTTACGAAAAGTGTGATGATGCGTGGCCTACTAGGCAGGTGCAAAAAAAGCTTGACTAAATATTATGGTGATTAGGTGATTATCTTTAAAAATCGTTGATAAAGAACTATCGCTTAGTTCTAATTTCAATTGACGAATTCATCAATATTGTCTGAACAACAGATTTTGACAAGCTTAGTTTTCTCCAAGCTTTAATCTTAGATATTTTATTAACTTCAGAAAAGGGGTAGGCTTAATAGCGGCACGATATCCAAACAAACGGGAAAATTATGCCCTGTTAGCTTAATATTCTTCAGGCTAAAAATTCTTTGAAAGCTTTAAAATTTCACATTTTTCACGATTTTATGATCTTTTATACAAAATATGTCAATTTCTACCGGTTGAGGACCTCACATATTTAAATGCCAAAAAAAACTGTTATAAAACTCTTTACAAAACTGCTTAATAAAATATATTATACACAATTACTATTTATAAAATAATGCCAATTGTCTGTTTAAGTTGTTCGTACCAAATTCCTTATGGAAATAATTAAAAAACCCTAAAATCTTAGTTACTCATAAACAGTTATTTGTACTTTTAGATATAAAGAAAAAAGTAGGTTTATGTTTAGACGCACCTGAAGTTTCATATGGAAAATAAAAAAAACCTTAAGATTCTCGGTTAAATATTTTCATTTGATTTTTTCAAGTAAACCTTTTTCCATTACTTGACAGTGAATATTTCTATGAATACTATGAATACTATGAATTATGTACAAACTTTTATTTGATGGATTTTTTCTCCTTCATAACAAGTTAAAAATTCAAATGAACAAAAAAGACTTAATCCATCAACAAAAATTAAATATTTTAAATATTCATTGAAGTTTAATAACAGTATCTTAACTCTGCAAGGTTATTTTTGAAAACACATTATTGTATTAGGAATAAGAATTAGGAAAACAAGTTAGTGTAAAGAAATTTTAATCTCATTTTTTACTTTACTATTAAACTTCTTTTCCCTGCCTCAAAGATAGAAATAAGAGTTTCCTTAAGAAAAATCTGGGAGCACAGAAGGTGTAGGAAAACGATAGCACCATTCAACAAAATGGATCCTGATCTTTCCCCTTCCCCAAACCCTTTCCTTGGATATTTAAATATAGATTCGCAGACGTGTAGACGGTTTCTATAGTTGGTGATATTGACTTACCTTTGTAACTGATTTTTTTAAATTTGTAACCGGTTGGTTACAAATCGTTTGATTTTTGTTTTCATTTTGTAGTTTTGTATATTTAGCTCTAGAAAATTCATGTTCCTTGTCCAGTCTCACAACAAGATAGCACCACAGTAGGCTACATTTTACTGCTGGCTGCTGTCAATTAACAGAGGAGGAAAAGGAGGAAAGAAAAAGAGAAAATGGAAGGCGAAAAGGAAGCTTGCTTCGGTAAAAATCGCGCTCTTCTGTACCAGGCGTCCGTGAGTGTAGTCAAGTTTCTGTATAGTGTTTGTGAACGTCCACGGAATTCACCCGAATACCGGATTGACCTCTTCACGGTTCGGCCCGCAGATCCCTTGTGGTCTCGCGCCTCAACGTAAAGGACCAGCAATAACGTTCTCGGGGTCTGAGGACCCCTAAACACCAAGGAGAACTTCCCTTCTCGGTCTGTCCGGATACGGGGCACTCTCGTGGGCAGACCGATTAAAAGCCTATGAAGGAAGACGCCTGCAACGACCGAGTCCAGCAACGCCCGCTGGCGCCGACGGTTTCGGCACCCCGTTGATACGCCCTTAAATCGACGGCCCTCCTGCTTCCGGAACTGGATTTGCGGAACCACGACGTCGCGACAGAGCAGCAACAGCAGCACAATCACGGTTAGTTAAACAATTACACGCCACACAAGACACAGAACATTGTTTTATACACACAGACAACACGCCACAAGAAAACGTTAATAAAAACGCAAAGTAACATGAAATTTCCCGATTTGTTGTATTTTACCCGAAAAGTCCTTGGTTACCCAGTAGCCAGCCGGCCCTGAGGTTCCGTACTCTCAGAGTACCTTGCCTTGGCTGGTCTAGCCACTGCTCATCTATACGTAACAAATTTAGTCTTTGGAATATAAAGGGACAAAACGTTGTTGATTGATCCTAGGAAGTATCCTGCGAACAATCCTTTCTTCATTTCTTATTGACTACTAGGACTTGGCCGGCGCCGTCATTGATAATTTTCAAAGCGAGAGTATGAGTTTTGGGCATTGTGAATTAACTGCTAGTCTCAAGCACCATTCTTTTGACCTCGATCAATCACGGAGAAGCAACCATAGGCGAGGTAAAACTTGTTCTGCTTAGCCACGCCAGCGATCATAGAATTTGAAATGCGTAAGTTGAGTAAAGTCTAATAAAATATGTTATTTAAAGTTTTAAATGAATTATCATATCTAAGAACTTCAAGTTCAATGATTTAAGGTGGATATGAATAGTCAACTAAGCTAAGCTAAGCAAAGTTAGTGGGAAGAGCTTCAATCTCTCAAACTTCCTTTAAAATCAAGCATGACAAGCATACAAGTGACAGAGCAATATAGAAAAAAGCCTTCCAACACTCCGAAGATTCGAAATATTTGGAAGTGTCCAGCTCAGATGCTCATTGCCGATTCTTTTGAGTTTCTTAAAGGCTTTACACGTAACATTTCAAAATGAATGATCGGTCAAATGTCACTCCTATACGCTGTACCAGCTTGTTTCCAAGTTCAATATTTTATCGATTGCCTAAGTTTTTCGCCATGTGCAGGAAATAGAAATACCTTGTACAGAAAAAAAAACTTTGATTAACCTCGATGTTTGGTCATAAATATTTTAATTGCTCATCTGTCATGGAATTTTGCTATTTGGCAGTCAGTCATTGGGCGCAGTTTTCCACTGCGCTAACGAACAAAACCAAAACGTGGCCAATGACGTGTTTGTTTGGGTTTGGGGTACAATTTCGGAACATTGATGGGTGGTGTTACTTATCTCTTTGGCCACAGTCACAAGTCCTCGTCGTCGATTGGTTGGTCCGTTGTTCGTTGTGTGTTCACTTACTTACGTTGACGCACACGGATCGATTCCCATGAATCCCACGGTATTCGGCAGGTTGGTTAAGGTTGATTACCTGTTAGGCTAGGCTAGGCTAACACATATTAGCCGGAGTATGAGCAAAGGGGTAAATGTTTAGGCGGCACCGAACGACACAAAATTTATAGAAAAATAATAAAACTTGCGAATGGAAACCCAAAACGAACACCGTTGTCTCATTAAATCGTACGAGTATTCTGGTGGCGTCGGCACTATTAAATCGTCTAAAGCGACAAGTGGATTGATCATTTTAGTCCACTTAAATCAAATACACACATTCTCCATAAAAGCTACCGAAGAAACAAAAAAAATCAAAAAATTGCCTCCAAGCGTTTCTGAATAGAGGTCGAGAGCTTCACATCGATTGTCGATAAGTTCAAAGTTGAATTTTATTACTTCTGAAAACTATATTTTTTCTATGACGAGAAAAAAGCTAAAATAAAGTTGAGTTCATCTAAAGAGAAATAGCCGGCATCCCCAACGATAGTTCGATTGGTGGTTAGCAAGTGTCCGCCCGATTGAAAGTTTAATGTCACTTTTTCTCATGCCGAGGAGGGATTCGATAGGTAAATTCTCCGGAAATTTTATTGCCATTAACACAGAGACATAAACAAACAACCCAAACGAGGAGATAATGAGAACCGACCAGTCATCGTTATTATGAGTCCTCCTCGTTTGGTTATGATTTATTATTTTTAATTAATCAAAAATATAAAACGAGGGAATGAGCAAGAGAAGATCGAAGTGGTGGGTAGTAAGATATCTGTACCTTTATATGTAGGTATGTTCTTGATTCTTGGGAACATTTCCGAATCTGGCCTGGTGCGAAAGATTTTCGTTTTAGGACAGCGCAGCGTCTAAGCCAGGAGAAGATGAGTGTGGCGACGACAAGCGCCTGGGAATTTGTATTTTATGATCTTGTCATGTAAAATGTCTACCAATCGTTCGTTCTTTACGGTAGAACTCTGGGTGGTTGCGATTTCGAGCAAGATTATGGCCGGACGATTAAACACTTTCGGAGGGTTTCCTCTGTTTTCAATTTTATATTCTCAGGAAAATGGTTTATTTGGCCGATGATTTATTCGCGCCAGAGAAGTGTGGAAGTCTTTCAAATGAATTATTATGTCTCTTGACTGGTAATCATCTTTCATTGTACAATAGTAAAACCAAACCAAAGTTTAGCTCATAATCCTACTCAAACGCATGGTATATTTTTAACGAGTCTGTCGCGTAGTCTCATCCATGCGTTTAGAAACGTGCAAGAGCGCTTCACAATAATTCAGCTGCGAGATATCTCTTTCCTAACGGCCGGCAGAACATTTGAAGGCAGGCAGGCACTTATTAAAGCCGGCTTATGATGGCCACAGTTCATGCCCAAAGACGTAAAGAAATAATTAGTCAACCAATTTAGTTTCAGATGAGCTTATTATTGCTCCAACTGTCATTCCTTCTCTCTTTTGCTCAAATCGTCGCGGATGTACGCGACCACTTGAGGGCGCGCTACAGAGTCGGGACTCGGGAAGTGGAGGGCAATTATAATCCAGAGGCAGCCAACCGTACCTTCTACAGACTGAGTAAATATTTACTTAACGGTTATGCTATGATATTGCTGAAATTTGATTGCACTTTTCTCAGCACCACTCTCAACAATTGCAAACATCAAATAGAATTAGACTGGCTCGTATGACAAATCTCTTGGCATTAACGAACCATCATGATAGACATGTCAAGTAACTATACTTTGTGCTCATTTGGCCACATTGAAACTAAAATTCAACGTTTTTGCAACAATATGATTGGTCCTGATTCTTGAATCATAAATCTTCAATGCGGTTGGTCTGCGTTCTTTCGTCTGATATCGTTGAAGCAACTGTTCAACCGAACAGAAATTTCTCGCCCCAATCAGTCATTAACAATAGAGAGTGACAAAGCTACGCTCGAGTCCAAATTATCCGAGAATCGATTTTCCACCCCCTAAAATTGCACCCACACACGGCTCAAGCGTGAGGTCGTCGTTGGGAGGAATCGACCGACAGATAGATTAATTTCTGACAGCCAAACAAAACGCCATCTAATTGACAGCGATTGCAAAAGAGCAAAATAGTAGCAGTATGTGTAAGGTAACTTGCTGGGCACGGTGAAAATAACTTAAATTAACTATTAATGATTTTTTTAAAATAATTTTATGTTATCAAATGTGTTTGGTTTTGTTAGAATAAGTATTTAAAAAAAATTTGTTTATAAAACAGAAAGGAATTTGAAATTCTTAGGTAATTTTTTAACGGTACCAAAATGGTCGAAGCATTCATAGCCACTTTAGTTTGGCAATAATTTTAATGGCCAAAAGAAACATTTCAGGTACCACAATCTTTTACAAAATTGGTTCGAAAATATGGATCCCTTCAATGTCCGAATTCAACTTTCTAGTGGAAAGTGGTGTTAAAATTTTTAATGGTCCTTAAATTGGTGGGTACGGCTTTTTAAAGCTGCTACGGTAGGAAATAGACTAGCCATTTTTTTTTGCAATAGATATAATTTCAAAGAAATTTCCCCGACGATATTGAGGCCAAAATTCATCTTAGCCACAAAAGATAGAATGTGGTCTACTCTTGTATGTGTGTTTGAGCCTACTTGGTTGAAATGCATTTTCTCGGCATTATCTCGAAAGCTCAAATAGATTTAAACTTAAATTTGACAATTAATACTCTTTGTAAAGTGTACGTCTCGGTGGTCGAGTTGTTAGCGTGGTAAGACGGTAATCGCTGGTCCATTGGCATGACATGGGTTCGATTCCCATCTCGGCACTGGGTGTTAAATGTTAATCTTAAGTTGTCCACGTCATTTATTCAGTCTGTAAAGCCTAAATCGGCTAAGACGGTGTATATTTAAAAAAAAAACCTGATTTACTGTATAGTTAAGAAGTCTGCATTAAGTTATCACCAAAAAGTCTCATTAAATGAATTTGTTGAATGTGTGGTTTGACAACAGGAGGGGGAAGTCGGGTAAAACAAGCAACATAGCAACATTTATAGCAATCTAAAACATGATTGCAAACTAAAATTTTTCAAAATAATCGGGTAAATCGGACACTGTGTAGAAAAAGTAGTTATTGCCGATAAAATGCTAAACTAGAACATATTTTTGTGAACATTTAAGAATGTTTTTAAACCAAAATGGAACCAACTGCTCCGAATCCGAAAGCGGAACAATGTGATTTCCATAATTCCGAATTTTATAGGCGCTATTTTCATCGGGAACAACTTTTAGCAGCTTTTTTGCCTGTTTGAGGTACTGAGTACTTTTTGACAGAAAATTGTTCTGACAGGTTTTCTGAAAGCCTATGGAGGATCAAACCGTGTAAGATCGTCTCACCACTTCCGCCGGCGTCTCAGAGGCGCGCTTGTCCACAAATACAAATCGCAGGGAATAACGGTTGAATGTAAAGAAAACTCCAAAATTTTATGCTGCTCTATGCGTACAAATATTGCCAGACTTTACACTGCTTGCCCCCCACTTCCTAAACTAATCCTGATAGGAACCTTGCCCTTACTGCTGCTGACGAAACCACGAGGACTGATGGCGACCTTGATAGTTTTTGGGCGTTCTTTTTCTGGATCGGTTGCGTTCCAGGACGTTCCGGACTACCTTCGACTCGGCACAAGGGGGCTTTCGTCGTGGAAACCCCGACAGGAAGTTCCAGACTTCCTTCGTCTCGGAACAAGATGGCTACCGTTGGTGCACCAATGTGGCCTAGCCATGGTTACCGAATAACGCTGGCTTGCCAAACGACGACGCTGAAATCATAAGCTTTTTAGTCTAAGCCAAAGGGGTCTTGATGCGAGGACTAACAAGGATGAGAGCGGGGTGTGTGGCGGTCCACTGGCTTACCTGATGTTCTTACTCACACCTGTTCAACCACTCTTCTTGCAATTCACGACTATGATGAATTTTAAAGATAACGATAGTGTTCCCGCTTCAGTGGTTTTTGGAAGAGTGGACGAGGATTAGCCAGTGCACAGTGGTCCAAAAGGGCTAAAAGTGGATCTTTTTTCGTAGCGCCTCTTTCTTTTATCTTATCTTTTAAGTGTCTTCAGAACATTTGTGTCTTCAAACATGTTTCATAACTTGAAAGCATCAAAAGTTAGTCAAATTCCACTATAAAAAAATGGAAAATTCTAACTTTTTATTTCAATAAGAAGAGCTTTACTTTTTGCTACAAAGTTGTAGAATACGTAAAAATAATAAACTTTGTACAAAACATCAAAACTCTATCTCGAAAATTATTTAAAAGTTAGTCTTTATACTTAACTATAGTTAGATGAGGATTAAAATGAATAAGGTGTTCTGAATATCTGTTGGGACAATCAAATCACACGTTTTGCACAAGATTTCAACATTCTACGACGTTTCCTAGCCAACTTATCGCAACTTTAAGTTTTATTTTTACTCAACTTTACGAGCGCTTATTGCAAAAACGTGCAAGTGAACTTTTAAAACTAATGAACCTCTTTGAAGCTTGAACTAAGTGCAACAAATTGGTGTTGTTGTCATTTGTCTCCACGCGCTTATGTTTGAACACAACAAGCATATATCTATTTGATGTGTTTTACGTGCTCAAGTCCGTCGTCCAAAATCCGATGGTTTTTTTTTCGATGAAATTTCCAAAAATGTTGTGAGTTTTGGATTTTTCTATGAAAAGAGAAAAGTAGTATGACAGCGTTCAGAACGTCAAATTTAGGGTTTTGAAGTTAAAAAAAATGTTTATCAAATAATATACTGAACATTATATTATAAAATATTATGAATTGATATCATGTCATTCTATATTCCAAAATTTTTCCAGTTTCAAGATATTAGAATTAAAGATTCATTTAATTCGATCAGGTTTGAATTTATTGTTTTTTTTAAACTTTAACAGAGTGAAAATACCTATAAAATCTTGTTCTATCGAAATGGAAAATCAGTTTAAACTATAAAATAGTTATCATTATTTGTTCAAACAAATTAAACTACAAAAGCATATTAGTTGTGGTTTACTATCAAAACTATTGCACTAGTCAAAAGTGTATTCTAATAATATCCTTATACCCACTCTCCAAACCAAATTTTTTTTGCGAGGATTCAGAGGTGACCTCGGTCCTAAAGCACGAAATCATTCTTTCATCCCTTTCTCTTTCTTCCAATCTATCTATTGACTGCTAGGACGTGGCCGGCGCCGTTATTGATGTTTAAAGAGAGAGCATCAGTTTTGGGCATTGTGAATGTGCTGTCAGTCCCAGACACCATTCATTTGACCTTTGAACAAAATTGGTGGCCTCGGTCAATCACGAAGTAGCAACCATTGGCGATGTGGAACTTGTTCTACTGAGCCACGCCTGCGATCGTGGGATTTGAAATGCATAGTTTATAATGATGATTTCATTTAAGGAATCTACTTCTAACGAGCAAAATTTTGAAAAGACGGAGAAAAATATATGCATTATAAATTGAGTTTTGTTGATAAAGCATTTCAGGTTCAATGATTTAAGGTGGATGTGAGTAGTCAATCAAGCTAAGCTAAGCTAAGCTAAAAGAGAAAATTAGATCAAATGGTGCAGCCTGAAAGTTTTTGTTTGTTATGTTCAACAGATTTTTTTCCAAACATTGTAATTTCCTGAAAACAGCATGTGTCCGTTTTGCTCGCTGTGTCCATCTTACCCAACTTTCCGCTTCGCCCTAAAAACCTACACGGAAAATAATAAAAAGGTTATATTTACCGAGTAGCGAGGTAGTTCTTTTCCACACCTCTTTCGAAGTAAATTTTACATTTTTTTTTATTCACCTAGCAAAAAGGTGAATTGTACCGTGTTTCTTTTCACCTAGAAAAGGGTTTTTTTTCTGGTTGAATGCTACCTTTTCTGTCTGGTCAATTTACCTGGTGAGTTTCACCTCGGTGAGGTAAGTTACCTTTTTGGATTTCCCAAGCATTCACTTTTTTATCTCGGTAAATTTTACCTTTTGATTATTTTCCGTGTATCGATTATGAGTGCACTCAAAAAAATCTTCCTAACACTACACTCAGAAAAATACCATTAAGTTTGCCATAAGATTCTCTTATTAACTGGCGCCATAAGAAAAATCATTGAAATTTATAAGATTGTCTTATGACGCGAATGAATTCTTCAGATGAACGCCTACTTCGTTGAGAGGTTTTGGCTTCTCATTAGAGGGTCTTATGGAAACAGAAAATGAAACGTTAATCAGACAAAAACTCACGTAAAGAGCACCGGGTGATTTTAACGTTTCCTTTGCGTCTCAGTATGGAATTGGGATTTGACAATTTCACTCGGAAGTTTTTTGGTACTGAACTTCCCATTTCCCAGATCTATATCGATTAAAAAAAAAGAAATGTAACAAACATTAAAAATTTTTAAGTTGTTTTATCCCATTTAGGCTTCTGTTGTTATGAAATAATCGAATCGGTTAGTCAATGCATTCTTATACATATTGGTAGCTAGTTAGTTCAACTGACACTTAAAACTTGTACTGAAATTCCTCTATGCAACACGCACTTCGTTGACTTGTATCTCTTATTTATTGGATAATTCGGATGCAAATAAAGCATCACATCTTATGCTGATTGCACGCATCCAACTATAGTGTAGAAAATGTCAAAAGGGTAACTCTCGAGCTGATTTTAATGTCATCCAAAATGAATGTATCGAGAGGAATTTTTTCGATCGCATCAGCACGACGAGACGACAGTCGTTTATTCTCAATTTTACAGTTGTTGTACTAAATGGTTATTTTTCCCGAAACGCTCGTCATTGGCAGCTCTCGCTCGGTAGAAATTGAATAGAAAAAAAGAGGAAAAACTCTCATTTTCTTCGATCGGCTGCCTGTCGAGTCTGCAAAAATAGAAACTAATCAAAAGCACAAGAACCGATTTAAATTCCTTCCTTTATTTTTGTATCAAACACGCATGCATTTAATTTGTCATTCGAAATAATGCCCCATACATGCGCGCTGAATTGTGCGTCCTATTTGGGTGCTTATGTTTCTTTTTGTTTTCTCACCGATTCGAATATGCCACTATTTGGTTGATTTTTCCGTTCGACTGTGAGGATTTTCAAGTAGTAAAGGAAATGGGCCGAAGGCGAGCACAAACTCAAAAAGTTATTGTACAGTTTAAATAATAGCATTACCTAATGTTATAAACCCATTTTACTACATACATACATATGGGGCGCTCAGAGCCAATGGGTACAAGTGTAAAAATAATCAATTTTAAACTAATGATAACAAACGGTTCTTCAAATTTCAAACTATATTTGATGAACTTACGAAGATACGCCTAGATACGGAAGGAAAGAGTTAGTGAGAAGAGTACTAGTATTTTTGGTGTTAGCAAGTGCTTCGACAGTCAGCACAGAGGAGACCCAGATGATGAACAGGAAGAGGGCCATCCAGGAGCGAAAGGACCATCGGAGAGGGCCAGCCAGCATTCGGGGGTCCGCAAACGCAGACACGAGCCTGCGAGATGTTCCAGGCTAGCACGGAGGTTCCTCCAGAGTCCTGGTTATATCGAAAGATTTCGAAAGGTTCGCTTATACTCGTTAATGAACTATTTGTTCATTTAAACAATTTATTTTGCCAAAATTATTTTTTTTCAAAATTTTTTATTTTATTGATTTTTAGGGTTTTGACTCAACCAGCAAATTTATACACAGAAGTTTTCTTCTTATGTCGGATGATCATCGTTTGAATTATTAACTTTCCTCGAGACTTCGGCCCATTCGTACGGTGTAAAATTAAGAAATTTTCCTTTCCGTGCCGCTGCCCTTTTCACGTGCGTTTACATTTTTAAGAATATTTTTTTCGTGATCAATTGAACAGTGATTGTCGCCGGCCGTCGTTTGTCTTTCGGTGTGTCGTTCATTCTTTTTTATTATTATTTTTCCTGCAGCATTCATTCGAGGACTTCGGCATACCTCAACCTACCTATCTACATAGAATAAACCACACAACAGCAGCGCAACTAGGCGGCATTTTTGTTAATAATAGCAATGGGAGTAGCATAAAAAGGCCATTATAGAACAGTATCTCATGCTCACACTCCGTATGCTTTAGATGTTTTTCTTTTTTCTCTCTCCCGATGCAATCGAGAAAGCAAGCGACAAATGTTATGACCAAGGAACATTTTTCAGCGGCTGAATGTGGTAGCAGTGGCAGCGTCTTTCTTTTGTTGTTCAATTTTTCCTCTCGAAAATATTTTATAGTTCCACCGACGACGACGACGACGAACATGACTCCGGCCATCAGACGTGATCACGATCGGTTTCAGGCCCAGGACTTACGTACGGAAATCCCGAATGGCTGCCGGTGGCTCTGTGCGGTTGTTATATTCTTATTACATTCAAATCAACGCGCCTGATTTGTGTCCCTTGTTCTGGAGATATTGTGGTATCCAAATTAAATTATATCTTTCCGTGCATATCAAAGGCGCTTCTCCTTGGCGGCATCTGAAGACCCAAGAGCCGGCACACAGTGGCGATGACTCAATTCAAGTTTGCCGCTTATTACCCACCATCGCACTCACGAATGATCACAGAAAAGTATTCTGGGAGTCATAAAGGCTCAACACGCCATCGCCATGCATATCAGTTGTTTTTAACCGTATACCTAGCTATGCTTCTCCTAGAGCAACTTTATGGCTTTTCGACAGCCGCGGACAGAAGCCCGCGACGAAGGTGGTGATATCAATTTAATTAATCATAATCCAAATACAATTCTCAAGGTAGTAAAATTTACCGCCAAACAGAACCTGAACCTGAGCAGGGGGAATAGGTAGAATACTTACCAATTTCACCTGTCCCTCCTACCGGTGAGGGTAATCATGTTGCCGAAACTGAAAACTACGTTCTGTATCCTCTGCAAGGTGGAGGAAAAGAAAAATACCTCGCGCCCGGAATAACAAATACCATTGAGGGTGTTAAATATTAATAATAAATACCGCAAGGTGGAGGGAAGCGTTCAAATTTTGTTGAATGGTATACATTTGTTTACCCGAAAGGCGTCATAAATGCTTTGTTATGTTAATTTAGAATTTTCTTAAAAGGCATAAAAATGCGATTGAGCTGGGTAAATGTTGTTTATTTTTCATCGCGCGTCTTTCGGGAGGTGTTTTGTAACTTTGCGAGCAATTCTTTCCGATGAAAACGAACAACAATGACCCGGGCGGGTAAAACTACGCGATAGCTACGCAGGCGAAACAATTAAATTGGTACGGTTGTAGGGAGTTTTGAATTAATGAGAAGATATAGTTGTAAGAAATGTGGCGTTCTTTTTTGAAATGGGCTCTTCTGACCAGATTGTACTTTTCTTATGGATTGTGTAAAGGATCACAGTTTTTCAGAGCGGTAATATAATGAAAAGAAGCCCGAATACCTCTTATGTAGTTATGAATGTTTGTATGTACGGTAGCCACCTTGGGTGCACGGTGGTTCCGCAGTTGTGGCTAAGGCATCATCATAAAGTCACCGTCAGCTACCATGTATCCAGGGGCGGTCCTAGAGCTGGCTCTTGGGGGGGTGATTTTCCAAATTTTCAAAAATCAGTCAAAAACGTAGATATATTGCGGAAAAAATCATTCATTTGACGAGTGCGAGTGCGGGGGGGGCTTGTGTGCAGTTTCAAATGAGACTTTAATATTTGCTGCACACCAGACCCGTTCGATGGACATGTCCATGGCCATGGGTGAGAATTAAAAATTAGTTAGAAATTTTAACAATACCAAAAAAAAGGACAATAAATAGGCAAATTGATTTCTAAAACCCAATTCAAACCCATAGTCATCACACCAACTCGAAAAAAAAGATGCTGATACGGATCAAAATAAATCAGAATCAAAATTTTAAATCAATTTTATTTCCGGTTATGCATTAACAAATCATTCGAAATGTTGATTCTTATTCTGAACAAAAAAAAAAACAAGCAAGTATATTCAAAACATCAGAAACGGAATGCGAATTAAAAATTGGAATAAAGCCAGAATTTGAAGCTTCTGACATAACAATCCGTGCACAGAAGAAGAATTGATCAAATAAAGCACCAAATTTGATAACAAATTAAACTAAAACTCTTACAAAAAAATCCGATCAGGTCAGAATCATTGATAATAATGTAAATTATCAACCATATTCATTTACATTTCTTTTCTTCAATTTCAATTGTAGTTTTGGTTGAAAAATTCAATCACAATTTGAAAAGTGAATTATCGATTAGGAAAATATATCAATTTTGAACTTTAGAGAATTTATTCGAAATTAGCTGATGATTTATTTAAAAATGAAAATAATTAATTCTATCAAGTTATCAAGTTATTAAGTTATCAAAGATAAAATCCTTAATAAATATTCAAATTCTACCAGTGATCATTATTAAAGGCAAGAAAGGTTAATTTTAGATTGTGTTCGTAGTTATAACTTTATGTATTTAAAATACAACAACAATCCATCATCACTGACAAAGTACAATTTGGGAAATGGAAGAGTTCTTGAATGATCAAACACGAAACTGTTCCCTTTTATTTATTTATTTATTTATTTATTTATTTATTTATTAATTTGTTTACCTATTTGTTCAGCCATGAGGAATGAATTGATGGCATGTGATTAAAATGTTTCTTATAAAATTCTACTCTCTCATTTTCAATATCCAAACATCTATTTGAAAAGAATTATCATAATGTTGAATTGTTCTTAGTTATGTTCTTTTAATTTCCATCGATAAGGTCGATAAATGAAATTAACAAACAAAAACACGGTGTTGAACTCTTCATAAATTTAAATATAATATGAAGATGAAAAAGATTAGTTGGTTTTTCCTAATAAAAACGTCTTACCAAAATAATGCAAGAGATAGCATTTTTTTTATGATAGTTTAATGGCATTGCGGTGAACTTTTTACTACGAAAATTTTGGATAGAAGAATTACAGATTGAAGAGACTTTTTGTCCGATTGGGAAGCACGTGCTTTGCCAATCCATCGGGTTGGATGTATGGGTGAACGTAATTGCGCCTCTCGCTATTACTTCTCTCAGCCATTCAATTGATGCGGGACAAAGGGTCTAGAACGCACCTTTGAAGCTTTCCATAAAAATATGCTCTCAGCTCACTTTCAACATCTTTCAATTTTCTTTTATTAAGCATCTGCTTTGTCTCTCCGTCATTTAATTTCAATCTGTAATTCTTCTATCAATTTTCGTAGTAAAAAGTTCACCGCAATGCCATTAAACTATCATAAAAAAAAATAATAATCAACGGTGACTAACCGTTAAAAAGAGATAGCATTTTGGTGTTGTACGAACAATAGCTTATAGTGTAAATCAATTATTAGGTGTAACAATTTCATAGCGTGAGAGATAAATATTCAAATAAATTTTGGTTGCACTGGTAGGCTGACGGCGCAGCAATGAGCCGTTATCGAAAAGAGAAAAATAACGGCGAGAGGAAAAGAGAAATCAATGTTTTAATGATTGATTTAGTAGATTTTGATGCGCTGAACTCGAACCTTCAACTAGATTTTGTTTATCACTTCTCGTTTCGGTGATATGGAGTTTTGTTAAGAATCAGTTTTGAGTGAAATCAATCATTGAAAACTGATGTACTTACAAGTGAACATGAAAAAAACTGGTTCTGAACTTGTTTATTATGCATTATTCAATTAAGGAATACTACTTTCATGATGAGGAATGATCTAAAAAAAATCTACAGTGTTTAAAAATTCTTTAAAAAAAAAAAACAAGAATTTCTTACATTACTGAAGAAAGTTTTAGAAAACAAAGATTTTATTTCATTTAAAAATTTTGCTGAAGTCTGAAAAACGATTTGGTTTCTGCTATGAGAAAAATCTTAAATTCTATGTAGTCATTACTTCTCTAAAATTCGTTTAAAGTCTGTAATTTTCGAAATTGGGTATAGTAAATAAACAGAAAACTTCAATAAAAAAAAATTTCACAGAAGTCAAAATTACATGCGTTCTTGCGGAAAGAAATGTGATATGAACCGTTATTTTGAATTTTATTTGTAATGTTTAAAAGTTTTGTCAGACAGTGCAAAATTTTCTTGAATAATTTTTAAATTATTTAATATTTAAATTATTTTTATCTGAAAAAGTGTTAATCCTGTGGCCATGTGAATTTATCAAAACCCCTTTGAACCTGGAGTTGAACATTTAGATAAAAAATAGAGGCTGAAGTTGGTTTCTTGAAAAATATTTCATATCAGCATAAAATTTGTAATGATTCAAACAATTTTTTTTATCTTAGTGATTAATCATCAAAGTAATGGATGAATTCGATTGAATATACTACTAAAAAAATAATATTTCACGAACATGATGCACACTGCTTCTCCTCTTCCCTTCCAATTTCATTTTAAATTAAGAAGTTTAACTGCTCTTTTTGATATCCTTTTAAACAGCTTATACATCCTTTTATAAAACAATGTACGAATCTTTAATATTCGCTGCGAACAATTGCTGACAAAAAGATAATTTCCGTCATTTGTATATTGCGCAGTTTAAAAATTATCAATTTAAGAACTCTTTAAAGAATCTTCCGATATAAATGTAATTTACAAATGAAAACATAAACACATGTGAAAAAAACAATTTATTTGAGAATGTGTTAACAATTGCTATGAATTTAAAACTGAATGTTTTATTATTTTTTAAAGTATTTTGCTGAATCGTGATTAGAAAAGCTAATTAATATAAACTCTTGTTTCGATTCTTCAATTTCTAAATATAAATTTAATTCTGAAACAAAATTATTAAAATCAAATTCTTAGGTATGCAGCATTTGGAACTTCATTTTTATTTGTTTTCTCTTAAATTTCAAGCTCTCATAGATTTTAAAATTTATTGAAACTGAATCGAAAGATATAGTAACAAATTTGAAACAAATGATTTAGTAAATCAGTAAAAAATTGTATTTTTGCTTCATGCATTCAATATTTTCAAACATAATGTATAATTTAAAATGAAAAAGATTAATAAAGGATTCATTTCTTATAGCTAATAATATTTTTCAACAAAAAGTACTTGATCCCGAAAAAATAGGCGAGTTATGACGGGATATTATTATCACTGGTTTTATCTCATCTTAATACATAGGCAAGTTTTTGGAGCCTTTTTTTAATCTGTTCTTGGAGGTATGTATATTCCTGAACTCAATTTTTATCAGGTTAGTTCATCACCTCACCATCACCAATTTCGAATTAAACACTGTAAATGCCTTAACAAAAGTAATTTGGTGAAAATTGTTACAGCTGTTTTAGTTCATAGGACCGAATTTTTTTTTCCAATTTTAAGAATTTAAGAAATTAATAAATTATATTATTTAACAATCACCCCCACGGAGTGGAAAATTTTGAAAATACCAAAGAACACTCACTAGGAAATGTTCAAACTTTTCATAGAAATTTCAGCGTTTGCGAGTATTTTGTAACGGTTTTTTGCTGCTTGGGGGGGATGATCACCCCGATCACCCCCCCCCCATAGGACCGCGCCTGCATGTATCCAGTTAATAACAGCTGGATGAGATATTCAAGGGAATGGAATCGTAAGTAGAGTAACTTACGATATCCGAAAGGTTAAACGATTGGTGCCCGAAAATCTTTTTTGTGGAACATTTAAATTACTTCCACGAAGGTTACCTTACACACCATACGTAAGCTTGCCAGATTGCCCGGTTTTATCCGGGTTTGCCCGGATATTTAATGCAAAATTTCGATAAAGTCCGGTCCGGCCCGGTTGCCCGGATATCGTGAAAAAAGTCCGGATATTGCCCGGATTTTTTCACAATTTTCACAAAGAAACCCAAAAAAATCAAAGATTTTGAGTAAGTTTTAGCAATATCGATTAACGGTATGTAAATTTTCAACGATTGTTTCAAATAATTTCGCTGATTTACTTTTATAAACCTTTAAATATTTAAGTGTTCCAAAAAGTTTTTGGAAATTTGAAATTACATTAATTAAATATTAATTTCATTTTTTTTTGCATTTTTTCTTTGCTTTTATGTTTAATTACACCTAAATTTTGCCCGGTTTTTGCCCGGTTTTTGGATTTGAAAAATTGAAATCCATGCCCGGATTTTGCCAGGTTTTTTTGAAAAAATGCCCGGAATTGCTAGGCCCGGATGGGGGTGGAAAAAATTCTGGCAACCTTAACCATACGCATTAATAAAAAAAAATCGACACTTTTAATGAAAGATTTGAACGGGTTTCTGATCTATAAGTAGACTAGTTATGTAGAACAAACTCATAGATTGAGTTTAAAATGGTAAAACTAGCTTCTAGACTACAATGTGTACCTTTACGATCAATTTGGTGAGAAGTACTGTGGAGTATTATGTACGGGGAGCTCTCCATAGATTTTTCGAAAAATTGTAGTTTTTGTACAATACAAAGTATGAAGATTCCCTAGGGTAAGCCTTAAGCCCTGGTTTAATAGATTGGACCTCATGTTCAATAATGTAAGACTAGCCACTAGTCAGTCGGCAGGCGTCCCAGAGATTCCCTAAACAATCCCTAGGGTCGGCAAGCTTACTGATCAAGCAAAATGCAGAGAATATTCGGAGGAAAAAAACTCCACCTTTCAGCTTAAACTTAAATTTATTGGGGAGCACAATCAAAGCTTTAATTCCACCACTTTGAAACAAACATGAATGACAATAATGGTTATCTGACCTTATTTCTGCTACCACCTGGTACTGGTTCTCGGGTTGGTCCGACCTTGGGTTCGGTGAGATCAAACTCGGTTCAATGGCGTCGACGCGGCGATGTAGCTGGCGGAGCACTAAGATAGCGACAGCGGCAGGTGCGAAGCGATTGACGAGTAAGTTATAGTGTACCTGGCCCCACCTTGGGTGCTGAACCAGGCACGGAAGTGTTGTTGGTCGAATCAAATTCGCCAGCGAGAAATTCACCCGAACTAGCCGCGGTGCGATGCTCGAAACCATTAAATTCGGAGGCGATGGCGACCTCTATTGTAGCGGCAGACGTAACCTCCAAGGCGACAACGGTTTTACGGCGGATTCAATTTGTAGGTTCGTATTTGAATCCGGTTGAACGGTGACGGCTCGGCGATGGGTTGTTATTTCATCCCAAAACAGCGGGGTCCTAAATATAGGGTCCAAATATCAGGTGATGTCGATGGCAAGAGCAAAATGGCGAACTTTACCTGCTGTCCGAATATTTGACTTCAAACTTATCACAATATTCCAAATTTCTTCCGAAGTTCTTTCGCCAACGTTCAAATTTCAAATGACGATGGCCGTTCATATCACGGGCTTTGGACAGCAGGCAATCGTTGCTTTCGCCTCGCGCCTTTTTTGTCTCGTCTAAATCCCATTCGCCTCTTCTATTTCTATTCGCCTCTTCGCTCCGCTGGGTAGCTTGCGGTCTCTGGTGGGGAGTGCTGGAACCAGTAGTGGTCATGGCTGCGTGCTGTTCGTGGAAGTTTTCGCCTTCCAGAGGAATAGTTCAACCCCCAAAATACTCACTGCATATAAGATTACAAACTACGAACAAAATCGCTGAGACCTCTTTCGAGAGACTAGCAATGCTTACAATAATTATTCCTTGAACGCGGTACCTAGACAACCAGAAGTCGGATTTTATTTTACAGATTATATCGTATAGAATGTTATTTAAACTCATTTTCGTATATCTGCACCTACAATGTGCATATGCATATTCTTTGTCGTATTTAAATGCATTGCATGATTTTATTACGACAAGAAGAGAGACTCGTATTTATGTACATATAAACTCTACCTTTGTGTACGACAATTCGCAAAAAATCCATGAAACGACCGATATACGATGATCAGCCATGATTGACAGATTTTGTCGTGCTATACATTAAATAATTCGAAATTAAGATATTTTTAACATGAAATAAGATTTATATTATCATAACAACCAGGTGTTAGATCTTAGCCGAAAGTAAATTTTTCTACCAAACAAGTGCTAAAATGAGAGATTATATTATAGAAAGAGTAATATAAAATGTCGGAAGAGTGGTACCTACATTCGATTAGTTCAGCGATAAAAAAGTACTAAGGTAGCTGCTGGTAATAAAAGTTCTACCCAGGAAAATTCACAGGAAATTTCCGATAGAGATCAGGAAGCCTCCGAAAACTGTAAGATACTGTTGTTATACACCTATATGCCTTAATTACAGTCTTATTTTTTTAGCTGGCAGCACAAGACTAGTTGATAAAATTCGAACTGGTGTACCGAATTCCATAATACCCACGCTGCATTGAACTCCCTTGTAGGAATTCTGAACTCTGACTTACATCTAAATCTTCCGAGCGTTGCCCGCACAATTTTGAGGACGCTCAGAAATCTGAGCATAATCAGTATGGGGAATGGTGGAAAGTATTGGCATCAGGGTGTTGAAAGCTGTCTGCGCGAAGCATTGACTTCAATTAATAAGCCGTCATCAATATCGCTCAACATCAACGTAGACTTTCTGCCAATCCATAAGAGCAGTTCAAAGAACTTTTGGCCGATACTTTGCAACATCTATGAACTGCCGCAAGTTGCCCCAATGGCAAACGGAATATACTATGGGACCTTTTCTTTCTTTTCAGGTTTCAACTATTTCCGGTGTTTAAGTTTCTAAGCTCACTTTTCTTTTCAGGTTCAGAGCTTCAATTTTAAGTTATTACGAAGAAATGGTTGTCTATCTAGAAAGCTCAAAAATCTGTAGCTTAAATACAACTTTTAACGGTGGTTGGGAATGAGTTGGTATGGATGAGGATTTTACTTCCAATCAAGAGAGCAGAGTACGAAACCCCGGGGCGATGGGTAGCTATTTTTGTTTAGCAGGTAAGTACAATCAATACAATCAAGTAAAAATAAAAATCAATGAAAAAGGCCGTGATAGACTGGCAAGCCACAGTCTGTCATCTGGTTGTCAGAGCAATCTGTCAACTGATTTTTTTTTCGTGCATAGATAGGGCATTAGATATTCCCTTAAAGGCTGTATAACATTCAGTTCATTAACGAACTGCAAAGTTCGTTTAAAAACTTAAATTTTGGGCTGATAAGAATTCTCTAGGAACTCAGACGGAAAACTGATTAAGCTTCTATGAACCCGTTTGAAAAAAAAAATGATGAATTTGGTTGCTTGGGTAGTTGATAGCAAGCTCAAGTCCAAACTCAAGAATGTGAGGGCCTTTCTCTTGACCGACCAAAAAGGCGTTAATGCTTAAAACTTTATATGCAGATAATTTTAATGCCAACTCTGGCATTAACAGATCATTGCCTTCATTTAAGCATTCCAATTAGAGTACTCTTTGTCACTGTTAACTCAAATGAGGGAGAGGCGGGCTAAATGCGCATTAGAGTGCCCCAAATGACCCAACATTTGAAAAAGTAATGCGCTGCAGCCTTATATTGATTATAGGCCTAGTACAAGGTCTCATGCCAGATCGGATCACGAAAAGAGGTCGCTCAACGAGCCTAAAGTTTGTATGGGATATTGAGACATTTTGTTCGGGAGGAACATGAAAATCATATTTTTAAGAATAACTTTGGTCCCGTTCGGCCGATTTCTTTTGAAAATGGTTTATCTTAAATAGCCTAAACTATGAAAAATATTTCATCCGAAGACTGCATTTCGATTCGAGTTAATATAAAAAAGGTATTCAGCTTCAAAAAATAGGTATCTTTTTTCAGGGTGATATTCACCACTATTAATGAGAGACACTGCTTCGAACATTTTGAGGCAGCATTAACAGTGATGAATATTACCCTGAAAAAAGTTACCCCAATTTTTTAAGTCTAATAACTTTTTTATCATAAGTCGAATTGAAATGCAGTCTACGGACGAAATATTTGTTATAGTTTAGGCTGTAGGAAAAACCTTTTTTAAAAGAAATCGGCCGAACGGGACCAAAGTTATTCTTGAAAAACATGACTTCCATCATGTTCCTCCCGAACAAAATAACTCAAAATCCCATACAAACTTTAGGCTCATTGAGCGACCCCTTCCCATGATCTGATCTGGCCCAAATTTGGCATGAGACCTTGTACTAGGCCTAGGATCAATTTAAACCTGCAGTGCATAACATCTCTCAAGCTTGAAATTTCCCATACAAATTTAGGGCAGTCTAATGCGCATGCTAAGGAGAATGCATATTTTCTCCGATATTTCAGTAGATGGGTGTTTAAAAACTAAATGCACATTCGTCTGTTTTCTACATATTTAAGCAATTTTAGTTTTTACATTTTTCACAGTTTTTATTATTTTCAACTAAACTAGAAAGAAAAATCTCAAACATTTTTTGTTTAGAAATTCTGTACACTTCATTTTTAAAATTTCATTTTATTACCTCAATATACTGCCAAAACTTGTTAGAATGTTTAATTTTTTTGGAATTTAAATTTCATAAAAAATTGTTCATGCCATGTGATCAAAGCGTCTTTGCATCAAACTGGACGGATTAGAAATGTTAATTTATCAGCCATTTTGTTAATCAGCTATATAATATAAGCTAATATTACTAAATATGCGCATTAAGGAACACTTCCCCATATCAAATGCCTAGTATTCAGTGTACTGATTTTATTATCCTCGTTTACCTAGTGTGGCTTCCATGCTTAAAATTCCAAATGTGGATTTTTATGTTCTTATTCTTTTCAAGTTTCTCAAATATATGTATGATGAAATCTTTGAAAAATGCTAGGTAGGTACCTTCATTTTGTCTAATACTTGTTCTCAGCTTCTAATGTAAACTGTTGACTCCGATATTGTATTGAAAATTCAAAATAACTCAAAATGTATTTAACTGCACCTACCAACTGATATACCACAAAACTTAAGTTTTAAGTAAGTATTTAAATAAACAAGATTGCAATGATGGGGTGTAAAAAAGATTTTAAATTAAAGCTTTTGATAATCTAAAACCAAACTTCCCAAACTCGGGAATCTAAATTGATAAAAGTAGAAATAAATATTTACAGAATTGGTTTGAAATTTTTCTTCATAATTGCTTTTTGATGATATTATATTTTGGTCTTGTACCCTTTCCTTGTCCTTTGTCCAAGAGCCGTTCGGTAATAACATTTACATGTGAATGGAAATTTTGAATCCACACAACAAAAATGAAAAATTCAATTGTAACTGAGTTAAGTAAAAGAAATTTGTTCGGGTTGTCTAATTGTTTCAAAAGTTATTACAAAATCTGAAAACCAGTCAAATTTTGAAAACCATGAACAAATGGTTATTAATAGTGAAGCAGAACATCAAATATTACATTTAGAACGAATCGAAAGGATCAAAAGATACCTCATGAGTGGATAGAGTTCTGGTTTGAGATATTTTTCAGCCAAATGGTAGCTTATAAATAACTATCTTATTCTGATCCCCCTGTTTGTGGGATGGTAGGCAAATGAATGCTTAAACACGTCCGCCTTAAAAGATGCCATCGCTTACTCGGCCTTTTTTCTCCTTTTCCCGAGCACACACTCCTGTGTGGAGAAAATAAAATGCTCCTGAGGTCAGTGCTGGTCGGTTGATCGATAACGCAAGCTGAAAATTGGCCTTCAAAACATCCCTCGGTGCCTCGGGTTTAGTTTGGCGATTCTGGGACCGTGACGCGAGGTGTAGGCGAAAATGTGGAAATAACGAGCTGTAACGGAAAAGATAAATTCCTTTAAAATTCATATTAATCCTTTTGCCCCGGCAGCACGCCCGGAGGTTTGCTGTATTCTATTTAGGAAAACCGTGAATCGGGAAGTTGGATCTTTCCAGGGACTTCCTTTCTCAGCAGGGGGCTTTTTGGATTTTCTTTTATTCCGAGAGGTTTACTGACCTCGAAGAGTGTCCTTTTTCAGTCGCTGCTCCGGTTTGCCACCGCTTTAGACTGCGTTATCAAACATACCACGTTTTATGAGCACATTAAAAAAGGACAGGTTTTGATGATCTATACACTTTCGACGGTGGAAGATAAGGTGCTTCGAAATTCATTAGCACCACTATGGTTCGGTTTCCTTTGAAGAAGGTTGAATACGGCATCGAAAACGACGAAGACGGCGACGCCGACGCCGGTCCGACATCAAAGGAAAATTGTGCCTTCTGTTTTTATCCAACAACCAACTAACCGATGAACGAAAATCACAATCCTTTGCCAGGAAATTTATGAACTATTTCCGTTTTCCGGGTGCGCCTAATGCCATGAAATTTTCCGTACACTGCGCATCAGTGCAATATTTTATCTTATTAGCCATAAATTATTCACGTATGCAAAGTTGTTTGGAACGCGAAGCGAATAAAAAGTTTCCACATTTGTTCGAGTGACGTGTACAAATGCACATAAACCAAAGCATTCTCCCGTCCGGCTAATCTGTGAAACTTACCAAAGGCGCCCTATTAAGCATTCCAGGTCAGGGGCGCCGCCACCCAGGGAAGATGACAGGTGCTCTTAATGGAACGGTTTAATTCACGCTTATGGATGCTGCTTTAGAAGCAGCTTTAACTAAGTATTTTGCAATCAATAGTGCACCACTTTTCTAATTGTCGATTGAACGGAGAAAAAAAATAACTCAAATTATAAAAATTTCTCTACTGAAAACCGACGGCGCTGTTGGAATTTTCTCAACTCCTCCTCAAGGTACTATTTGCTTCTTCCCAAACCCCCGAAGGCCTTTCCCATTTTGAAAATCATTCTTAATAAGTTGGCAACATATCGCTGTTTTGTTCAGCACATGTTTATACACATGGGGCTATTTGCAACCTGCTCGAGACATCCCCACGCGAAGGCCTCCGGGCTCACTTGAACAACAAATACAGGCCCAGGCCAAAGACCAAAGTTAAGTAGGTGGTAGGTGGGAAAACAAAGAGGTTTGCTGAAACCAAAACTCCAAATCCGGAACCACCATCCAAAGTCCCCCAGCGAGAAAAACCCTCTAACCGAGCAGTCAAGCCAATCCGAGTCACTGGAGTGATAAACGATTGTATATCATAAGTTTCTTAGTGGTTTAGTACCGGGTAAAGTAAGGCTGGGCCTCTTGAAAGCGCGCCAATCGCTCCCTCCACCCTCGCATGAATCCAAAGTGTATAACTCAAAAGGCGAAGGGAAATTCAAAACTCCATCCACTCTGCTAAAAAAAACGTTCATACAAGCCTTCTCGCCCCTCGCCCATCGATCTAGATCCTACAGACACACAAGGCAGGCACAAGAGACTGGAAGACAGAAAAGGGCGGAATAATTTATAATACAATTTATTCCGGTTCGCCATGAACAACAAAAGCCGGTACCCGACTGACTCTCTGACCGCTGAGGCTGAAGCTAGCTTCCATTTTATGAAATCTCTAGCGTTTCGTTTAAACAATATTTCCCAACATGCAAATTCAGTCATTCCCCACCTCCACCCTCTCCCTTCTGAGTCCCCCACCTCTGTTCTGTCTGCCGGTGCGAAGATTTGGAAAACCTTTTTCATCATGGGCGATTATGTTGCCGGGCTCTTCCGAAATGTGAATTGGGCAATGCTTTTTCCGAGATTGTCAGTTGTTGTGCGCATAGAGGTACATAAAAATGGATATAATCTTATCCCGGCCAATCAAACTCCGGGAGGGTACCCCCCACATAATAATGGCATCTGAGCTGGGAATGGGAGCTACCGTACCTATTGTACTGTAGTTTGGCTGTTATTTAGATTGCGGAATTAAAAGTGGTCTTAAAGAGTTATCAAAATGATAACTGTACAGTTGGTTTAATTTGGGTTAATGTAGGGTAAAAATGAACAGCAATTGTTCATATCTTAAATGAATGATGATAGTTTAAGTGTATTCCTATTTGGATGAGCTTTGTTGTAAAAGCGTTCCTGAATGGGGTAACACAATAAAGATTTTACTCCATAAATTTTTAGTATTTTGTAATTTTTTTGGAACATTTTCCAAATAATTGGATCCTAACCGAGAATAATTTGGTCTTTAGTTTGGTGTTAAACTCTGTCGTCTATTTTTGTGTTATTTTGGATAACTGTGAGAAATTGACATTTGCTAAAAACCTTTCAATTTTGCAAAATAGAATCAACGCCTTATAAAGCGACCTGTTGCTACCATATTGAACAATTTCTGCTTTTGCTCAACCTAAGTTGTCATCACAAAACTCGAGGTGCTTCATTTTATTTTGAAATGTTTGCTATACAATATTCTAAGGACTTTATCGGCTCTATCGATGCTCAAAAAAGTAAACCATTTATTTTACTAAGTAAGAATTTACTGATTACTCATGGTGATGAGATGTTTCACTTTTCGCAATAGTGGTTCAGTTTTTGTATTTTTTTTTAAATTTAGTATCGAACCAAAACACATCCAATGACTATTTTGAGTTAGGTATGCTTGAAATACTGTGTAAAATGGGTTGTCAATGTGTTATTCCTGTTTTGATATGTGGAAAACAATGATATATGAATACTGCCATCGCTATTTTATATTTATCCATTTTTATCTTTAGACGTGTTATTATTAAAATCATATGCGAATCAATGCAAAATTAGAAAAAAAATGTCATTGTCAAATGAACTTCAATGATAGTGTTTTTGAATCTTACAAACAGAACTTCGATTTTTATGAGCTTCACACTTTCTTTTATTTGTTTGTTATTAACGTGAAATAACTGCCAATTTTAAAAAGATTTTCGTTAAAACTTTAATTTCAACTGAGTTTGAATTTGCATTGACATAGAAACCATTTATATTTGGATTTCTATTTCATCAAAAATTATTAAAATATCCAAATGACACGCTTTTAATTCTGAAGCTTTAGATATATGATATGTGAAGAAATATAAATAGGAATTTAAGGTAAAATCAAGTACTTATGACCTCAATTTTTTTATTTCGTAGAACTGAGCCAAATTAAAACTGAAAAATGTATAGGGCAGTGGTCGGCAACCTTTTGAGTCAGAAGAGCCAAAACATACAATTTTTTAAAGTTTCAAAGTTTGCATGAGCCACAATATTGTTTTCTTGACAAAACTAAGCAACTTAGCAGAATTAAGTGATTCTCAATTCTTACTTGGTCTGTAGAAATGAAAGATATGGACATATTGATACAAGAAGAACACTTATAATTTTTTTTTTCGATCAAGACAAGAACATCTATTAAAATAAAATTTTGAACAACAACCCTGAACTTGTTAATTTAAACATCTCTTTAATTTTAACTTATCATTTAAATTTTGAAGGGGAGAGTGGGGCAACGTGTGCCATGGAGAAACGTGGGCCACTCTGAATATCTCAGATGTATGTTGAGATGGAAATCTCAATCCAACTGTCATCGTTGTCGCTTTGCGTAAGCATATTTTTCTATATGTTGTTGACTTAAATGCGCATTACATTACGCATACACATTCAGAACTTAAAATACGTGTTCCTATCTGTAAAGTTTTCTTTTGCCAAAAGAAGAGTTATGAAAAATATAATGAATATGCCAAAACGTTCGCGAGCCAGGTTTTAGGAATTTTTCGTTCATACAAAACTCTCTTGGAGGAGTAGGCGATGCCTTATTGACATCGCACGTGTTTTTTTTCACGTATCTAACAATTTCGATATTTTTTGTTTTTTAATGTTACCAAAGTATTAAAAATAATAAAAGTGATATCAACCGGTGGCCGGAGATTCCCGGCAGGAGTTGCCACCGGAAACTGTGATAAAAATATGTAGATAATTTAAATTTTTTCCTCTGCATGAGGGGCAACTTTAATGTGCAAAAAGCAGGTTGAGTGAATATGTGGCATTGATGAAGAGGAAATTTGAAGTAAGATTTCAATGTGGCAATATTTATCCGAATCAGCATGGTGTATCCGAGAAGTGTTTGCTGGCGGATGAAGCTCTTATTACTCTGGGGTATCTTTAAACAGTGGTTGCGAACCCAAGTTGGGGGGTAAGTACGATGAGGTAAAGAAGGTGCCGTTGTTTACAAGGTAAGATGAACACAAATTTACAACTTTTTGATTGTAAATTTCAAATAGCTTAACTCTATTATTGGGGTAAGCGGGGGGTAGGACAGGGCATCAAACGAGCGGAAAACTGATATACAATGGATTGTGGGTTCAGCCAGCCGGAGTATCTCGGCAAATTTGGAATAATGAATAGACTACTTAGGTTACTTTTCAGGATTCTTTATTTGTTTCGAACAGTTGGAAGGGAGTGAGATGAGTCAAACCTGTCCCAAGCCAGTGGTAACGGACCCCTTGGTTGTGCTGCAATTATTGTTGATGAGTTAAACATGAACAATATCTGAATATGCGATCGAGACTTCCCGTACCGCCTTGGGATTGAAAGACCTATCAGCCACTGGTGGGTCAAACATACATACATACATACATACATATTCGTTCATACACAACTCTCTTTTTTATTTCCTCATCTGAAATTGCTTTAAATTAACTAAAGACTTATGAAATTTTAGTTTTGGGTCAACTGATAAACTTTGTACGTTATCTAGTCAATTTGGATTTGGTGGCTTTTTTTACACACACAGTACTCGAGAAAATTAGTTTATTTAAAAAAAAATGCCTTATGATACCTTAAAAATGTAGAAACCCTTTCTTTTTATCTTTAATAATAAAGAAGTTATGAAGCAAAGAAAAAAATTGGCCCGAAAAGATCGCAGCAAGCCGTGCTCGAGAACGGTCGTGATTTTTTCCAACGTCGCGTTTTCTCGTTTGTATTTTCGCGAATATAAATTTTGATGAATTTTAGGTGTTTTGGAGATTTCTGTTTAGAAAGATACATATTACAAGTGATTGAAATGCATCCAAAGAATTGAAATAGATGCTTTTCATTTCTAAATTTGGTGTTCTGTTGTGCTTGGCGAATCGTGCGTGAAGAAAATCAATCGTTGGTTATAGAAAAATGAATTCTATTTCCGGCCGTCGATATTTTCATACTTGAAATCAAATAAGTTAAGTTTCGGTTGGAGGGATATTGATGATCTTGTGATTGTGCATCAATCGATGAGTGTATATCCGTTAAAATTTTTGTTCTCGTAAAATGCTCATGTTGTTTTCTCCGAGTAGAAGAACGAAAAAAACAAACTGGAGGTCGGAGCAACATTTATTTTAGGCTAGTATTTGCTTTTTTGAGTACTTAACAGAGCCTAAGGTAAACGCGAACAATCAATTGGTGGTTGATGTTAGGCGGTTGATATTAGGCGGTTGAAACTGAGGAAACAGTGATGTTGAGAACATGTGAATGCAACCAATTTGAAGATGACCGGAACCAGGAAAAATAGGGAGATGCATCAGCAGGAACCTTTGGAGTTTGGTGAGATCGTTTCTTTTTAAAATTACTCCTTTAACCCTAATTCGTCCCAGATTTTTCCCAATCAATCAATAGTGTTAAATTTTAGCAAAATATCATATGAAGCGTTTGGTAGGGAACTCCATGCTTCATTCCTCCCTTGTTCCTGTATCGTTTGCGGTTTTCATCCCATGGTTGGCCTGGCCGTAGTAGAATCTGCAATGCATGGTAATATGTAACAGATAATACGCTGAAAAGAAAAATGAAAGATGCAAGTCTTCCATTTTCCAGGATGCTACATGTTTTGGCCATGTTGATGTACGAAGAAGAAGAAGAATGAAGCAAAGGAAAAAAGTGGCCCATGATACCCCATACTCGCCTAGTCATCTCCTTAAATTCTGCGCAGAAAATTTATTTAATTTATGGTTTTAACTTACATAATAAATTTCAAGCATATGTATGTGTCTGTCACGCATCATAAAAAATTATGTATTTATGTATGCATGTAAAATTTTTGATTTGGGTTACGAAACTCAAATATCGACTAAGCAACGTTGATCTGTACAACCCTCAAAGTACTCTGTAAAGTGATCCTGAACAGGATCCAGGAGAAAATCGACGCTACACTCCGAAGGCAACAAGCTGGATTCCGATCCGGACGATCATGTGTGGACCACATCACAACGCTACGAGTGATACTGGAACAAATCAACGAATTCCAGGACTCTCTTCTACTGGTGTTCGTTGATTTCGAAAAACTGCTCCCTCCAGTTTCATGCTAGATGGGAAATAGTTTGAGAAAGTGGAATGCTTCTATTATCTTGGTAGCCATATAACGCCTGATGGGTAGCCAGAATGTAAAAAGCATATTTGAGTTACATCACAAGGTTTCCAAAACTAGAAATCTTGTAAAAATCGGGTGAGAGCAAGAGAGATATAGCAATTTAAAGCGAGGAATGCCAAATTGACACTCTTGGGCTTTCAGGATGCGCCCATAAAAAAGTAATGTTGGAAAATTTAAGATTTCGAGAGTTCATTGAAGGTCTTCGATTTTTTTTTATTTGGATGCACACGAATAAAGTTACAAGCCGTCGAACTTCCAATAGTGTCACATTGATACTCAAGAGCGGATAAGCGTCAAAGCATATTCCTTATTTTAAAAAAGTTACGGATCCCATTCATTTGTATACAAATTAGATTTGTATAGAAATTGGTGATTCGTTATACGGCGTTTCGCTATACGAACATATTGTTTTGAAACGTATGTACGTATCTAGGTTGTATATCAAAATACGAGTGTATTGTCATATTTTCAGATTTTTTTACTGAATATTTGGTAATTTTTGGTGAAAAACAAAATATTTCTATCGAGCAGCAAGTTTGGCTTTTTCAACATTATTTTTTCCTGATACACTAACAATCTTCACTATATTGGCTCCCCCATATTAAACTTCCAAGCCAATTCCAGTGGATGAAAATCTAAAACGTAGAAAACAACTTTACGACATTTACATTCCAGCAAATTAAACCATACATTTTGGCTGCAAACACCTTCCACCATAAGTAAGAAAATATATATGTAGGTAGAACCCGTTCGCCAAAATAGTTCTGGAGCAGTGAACGCCGAATTAATTTATCATATGCCCGCTCCATGACTTTAACCGGCCGTAAAACTTTTCCGCCACCACCGGTAAATTACGGCGCCTTTCAAGTATTTCATTCACACACATAAGATGATCATGGTGCCATCCCAACAACTTTCTTCCCCTTTCGCTGGCAGTCAGCCGAAGAATGTGCGCAAATAATTCCTGCTATTTCATAATTAATCCCAACATTCCTTGAAATTAAAATGTTAAACAGATTGATGTTCCAACACTACGATTCCATCCTGAGGGTTTTCCGTTTCTACTGGGGTTTTCCGTTCTTGGAGGTGGAGGAAAAGCAACGACACGGAAAGGTAAAGGCTGTAATTATCTTTTCATAAACGAACATAATTGGACGAGGACAATTGATAGTAGGACGGCCATTTGGACCTTTTGAGTTTTGTGCTCGTTTTTTCGTTGCTACCGGTCCTGTTGTCGGTCTTCGGAGACGAATGAATGCTGTCCCTAGCTCTGATTTGCCCTTTCTAATTAACTTTTGCAATAAAAAAAAGTCATCTCAGGCAAATGTCTGAGAGCAATTAAGATCTAAAAAATGGAAACTCATAGTCCGTGTTTGCTGGCATTAATCTCTTCGGTATATTTTCAGGATAAATTTCCCCTCTCAAAAGGGCGAAAAAGATAGACCTTTTCTACCTCGAGCAAGGGTTCGAATGATGGATAAAATCGAATTGATTTTTTTTTCTGGTGTGAGGGAAATTTTTTTCTGTTTTGAATTTTCCGGGCAATGTACAAGCAAAACACTGAATGGAATTCAACTGATCGTGAATAGAAGAAAAAAGTTGAATATATTCATTCTCGTTACTTCAAACATGTCGAGTAGTGAACTCATTTGGTAAACCACGTTTTTTTTTCTAGACCAACTCCATGGGTTGGTGGAATCGAATTACAGGTTCAATTTATTATGCATCCCCCCTTTCCGATGTGCGGCCGCCAAAGGCCTGGCCAGGTAGGGTGGAAGGTGTAAAAATATGAGTGTTTCTGTTGATTTGGTGTACACACACGCCCCTTCACATCTGCCTGGCTCGAGCTGCAGCAAAGTCAAGGGAACATCAATGAATGCCCAACACGCAACGCTACTTATCATATCTATTCAGACGTCAAATGTTGGGCATGAATGAGACATTTACTAGCACACTTTTACGACTTTCTCTTTCTGAAAGATATCCTCAGGTCATAAATTAGCACTAACGGTCCAACGTCATAATTAATTAGAACCTTCGTATAAACAGACGCTTGGTGTTGATCAGTTAATGCTTTCACTGACGAAATAATTTGTTTGAAACCATAAATAACATGTCATCGTGATATGATTTGTGAAAAATGATATCCGAACCGATGGTGTTTTTACTTAGAATTTTCCCAACCAGCGAAATCCCAAATGCATCAGCTATCGGATCTTTCATTCTGTCTTTTTTTTTTGTCGTAGGCCACACAACAGTGAATATTGATGTTTCGATTTATTATACATTTCTATTCAATAAATCGGCGGCATCTTTTTCTCCATCACCATTCTCGGGCTGACATCGGAATAAAATCCGGCTCAGAGCTTTCTCCACATATGCAATGCAATGTTGCCTCGTCTATGCGGCGCATGGGACTGTCCCTACATTCGTAGCTATGTAGTGCTGCCTGCCATCTAACCGACGATATGTCGCGCGAGCCTCATTCCCAATTCCAAATCCAATATAGCTCGATGATGTTTTGTGTGATATATGGGAGCGAACGAGCTGTGACGATTTTTTCTTTCAGTATTTTCAATTCCTCGAATGTTGCTTTTGCTCCCGAAATACGAGCCTGTTTTGTAGGGATGGCATGGACGAAGCATATTATTTTTTATTTATTAAAGGATTTTATACTTCTATTTACGGTACATTGGTTTTTGGCTGCTGCTGCTGCTTTTACTTTGGGCAAAGCTGATGGAGTTCTCGAATAATAAAAAACCCTTTTTCAGATGTAAATCCGACAGAAAATAAAATCTGTTTCTAGATGTGAGAACATTACATATGAAACATTTCGATTGGAGGCAAAATTGAAGGGACGCGAATAGTGGTTTGTCATTTTTGAGACAAAGCTTCTAATTCACATGACTTTTTTATTGTGTTTAATTAATTTTTTTTTCAGTTTCTTTATTACTGTAGGATAGAAAAAAAGACTGATTGACATATACTCAAAGATAATGAAGATTCAAATTTAAATAAATCAAAATACATTTGATCTGAGGTAAATACTGAAATCTTGATCGGGCAACGTTTACATCAATTAATTTAGTACATTTTTTTGAAATAGTTTTTGTATTGAAAGATATGAATATTCGTAACTCCTGTGAAACATTCAATCCCTCTGACAGCTACTGTGATTCAAATATTTGTCCATATAGCACTTGTTTGAACACCAAAACGTTCATAATGGACACTTTTTAAGCTGAAATGGCAGCATCATATCTTCAATTCGTGCATTAATCCATCATTTTTAAAGATCAATTTTTTTTCTTATACATATACTAGCTGACACGGTGTGCTTTGCTAAATTTGCTAAAATAACTGAAATTTAGGCCGGATTTCAAACCAAATTTCAACATGATTTAGAAACTAACGTTTTAAAAAGAGAGCTGCAACTGGAGTTTCGAATTTCAGTGCTTATATTTTTATATTTTTAGTCCTTATATTTTTAGTACCTAATTGACTTAACATTTCACTTCATTTGTCTGATAAGTTTTAAAATTATACTAAATATAATATTAATAAAGACTTGCTCCCTTCTTTCCGACTCCACCCAGAAACAGGAGAGGGTCGCAAATTATTCGTATGAAACAACTTTTTTTCCTTTTGCTTGATAAGTCCTCGATTTATGTCAACAAACATGTATGGATGATCTGGCTGGTTAATAAGTTTTCAAACTTTACAACGCAATTTATATAAAATCCCCTTTGTCCTTCCCTTCTTCACACTACTGCAACGCAGAAAGGTTTGGACAATCATTGTTCGTAACGAGATATCTAACAAACATATCTCGTACCTAAATACCTTCCTACTTTTTATAGTGCAAAGTAGGTACTATTTTTTCTTTGTTTAAGCACAAAGAACAAATTAATTCATATGGATAAGCTGTAACCCAAAATAAAAAAAAGGATGGTTTTAAAAGAAGCAAAAAAAAAAGGTTTAAGCTTTGTTATTTGTTTTATGGTTTAGTCACAGAAATTTTCTCTTTTTTGTGCTGAGAGTCCGTTTAAAGACTTTTCAAGTTTAAACTTACTGACCCTATCTGTTCATTACCAATCGATTGTAAAGCAGATTTTCAAAAATTGAATGTATCAAAAAAAAAAATCTGTTCATGCTTTGACGGTGGTATGAAAATCTTTTCAACATTTTCATGCAAACATTGGTATGATCATTTTTGCGTCGAAAAGGGTAACAGTTATCAAAGTTTCCTTTGCTTCTATTTTTTTTTTATTTCAATCTTAATTTTAATTCAGATTCACCGGGGCAAGTATAAACGGGTCTTTGATAAGTCTAAGAAAAATATGTAAACCTTTAAAACAAATCAATTTTCGTTTGTTGCCTAACTAAATCAGTTCTCAACAAACTCTTGTTGAAAGTAAAATTTGAAATTATGTTGACAAAAAGATATTTCTAAGTCTACATTTGTCCCGTTTATTGAGGCAAGTGAAAACACAATGAATTTCCTGAAAGTGTTTTTCGATGAATGATTTTTAAAAAGAGTTGAGTTTACTTAGTCAGATTGTTTATTTGGGCCGAACAATTTATGTATGAAAAAAATAATTTATACATTTCTTGTAAATGTTCATCGTTTGCACTTGATCTAGTGTACCTTCTTAACGAAAATTCTTCCGGAAAATGCATATCCTCACTTTTTGTTATGAAAAAGTGGTTTATTTTATTGATAACTTCCACTTTTGCTTGCAAAACTTAAAAAGTTCTCTGCATTCGTCCTCAACACATCAAGCTTATTTAATCTATATTAAAGGAGAGTCTCTAGTTCAGTTCATGTGTCTGTTCATTTTCATCGGATTTTTTTGTTGTTTTAAAAAATTAAAGGCGCTTGATACATCTTCAGTCAAGTACATTTGTATATGTTCAAATTAATTTTTCTATTTAGTTTGGACGAAAACATCATATTCTTAGGCTTATCGGATTATAAGGTTTTATGTAAATCTTCCCACTTTTTTTTTCAAACATCCGCAAATAGTCATATGCATCAGTACTCAATTCGTTTGAATGGTTTTGTTTCGATTGGCAAAATATCAATCTGGGTCACATCTAGGCGTCATTCATTACCATGTGC
The DNA here is from genome assembly GCF_029784155.1 of Uranotaenia lowii. NCBI lineage: Eukaryota > Metazoa > Arthropoda > Insecta > Diptera > Culicidae > Uranotaenia > Uranotaenia lowii. The sequence goes on from NC_073692.1 coordinate 3,819,722, forward strand.
TTGAGAAATACGTACCCAAATGTTCCCACTATTTAGTATTTTTTTTGGTTTCGTTTATCGGTTATCGGTTCGGTTATCGATCGTTTTACCATCATTTGGCATTCGCGACTTTATCAACGTTGCAGTTGGCGGATCGTTATTTAAAAACTTATCCGGTACAACTGTGTTCGATGTTTTACTCATGGGCTCGAATTCGCGGACATCTATTCAGGAGACAACAGACTTTCCAACTGAGCTATAAAACAAGCCACCATGGTTACTATTCTTTCGCGACGTTTGCTAGCGACTCCGCGACCATGGAGACGAAAAACAAACTTCCCTAAGGAAAGAAAATTTCGAAAAAATGAAAGCCATGACTTTTGTTTGGTTAAAATAACTACAAATTTAATTATTACGGACAAATGATGTGATTTTGTGTTTTTTTTATTTGATAAAAACCGATTCTCATGCCTACAATATATTCTAAAAATAATTTCATTAGAATCGGAAGGGACATTTCGGAGGAGTAGTGCGACTAACATCGTTACACGACAATTTAATTCCTATAATAGAGATAACCGTGCTTAACAAATTTTAAATTTAAGACTGAAAACTCTCAAAACCATGTCAAAAATTGTTCGTACACTGCTGCGTTAGACTGGTAATGTTTCCATATGTTCGAGTTTTACGGAACGTTTCCGCATTCATTCGAAGCAGGGTTCTTTTTTTATTACAAAAAAAAAAATCATCAAAATATGAAAAATCACACAGATGCCCCAAGAAAGGTCATTGCTTGTTATAACTCAATTGTAGAAAACAAGTTCCTAAATCACAACAAACTTTTTACTGATGGCTCTAAACTTGACGAAAAAGTCGGAGCAGGCCTTTATAGCAGTACATTACAAATTTCTCGGAGTCTTCCGAAAGAAACGTCGGTCTTTTCAGCAGAAGCTGCAGCCATAGCGCTGGCACTTTACCACTGCACCTCTACAAGCAACGTTATTGTGTTTTCCGATTCGGCGTGTGTGCTGCTCGCTTTGGAAAATCCAAAAAATCGCCACCCTTGGATTCAACACATTCAACTCGCAACTCCTGACTACTTTACATTCTGCTGGATCCCAGGTCATTCTGGAATCCATGGAAACATCGAAGCGGACAGACTAGCAGCCTTAGGTCGCAACGAAACCCAGTATGAAGTTGGAATACCTAAATCAGATCTTTCACGTTGGGTGAAATCCAAAATATGGGACGCATGGCTAACGGAATGGAGATCGCAAAGAAATCTAAACCTGGCAAAAATAAAAGGGGAACCCAACAAATGGGATGATCGGGCAAATAGAAGCGAACAAATAATACTATCTAGACTTCGGGTGGGGCACACAAGGTACACTCATCGACACTGTATTTCCGTGGGACCAGTAAGGATATGTGACTTATGCGATGCGAGGTTAACGGTAGAACACGTACTGATGGAATGTCCACAATATTCAGGCCCTAGAAATGCATACCAAATAGATGGATCAATCCGGAACGCACTCTCGAACGACGCAGTAGAAGAAGAAAAAATGTTGTGTTTCCTGAAAGAATCGTATATAATGAACGAATTGTAAAAAAAAAACCTTTTTCCTAGAGACGAACCAGCCAAAGGCTGAAAGTCTCTCTAATAAAGACAAAAAAAAAAAAAAATCACACATTCAGTTGCGAATAACTCCCCACAGTAAATTCGTTTCGCGTAACTTCTTCATACATGTTCCTTATTGTTTGAATAATAAATTCTGTAATTTCGAGCTATAGCACTTTTAGTGAAAGTATGTTGATTTTTCATAATGAAGCTTCATACAAATTTGAAGTCCTTTGCGCCAGCTCGTACTTCAGCTAAATGAGCTGAAACTTTCAGAAAGTATTTTTTCACATAATGGAATCAATCTAGGGGGTACTGCGTTTATAAATGTTATAAAAATCATCACATACAAATTTGGGCCAGTCTAATATACATGAGCTGCATTCCCCTCCTTTCCCTTTCCATTGGCCTCGAAGAGTTAGGCAAAGTCACTGCGGCAGCGGCTGAATAAAATGATGAATTTTGTACTGAAAAACGATGAAAAATCTTTTACAAAAGATTTGAAAAGGCCACATGGAAGTTTAAAAAATGCAGGTAAACTCATATTATAAACTTCCATGAAAACTTCAAAAAACCTTATTATCTTTCTTGGTTTATTTTAATCACCATCTGAAGAAGTCAATTTTTAAAGCATACGTTATTGGAAAACTCTTTAGGTTCAATTCAATTAAACTGGACATTCAAACTCATTTGATAAGATCGCCTTTGGCTCGTGCTGAAGTTTTTTTTTCCAATAATTCTATCGATTCAAAATAGCATTCACGGAGTGACAATTGGAATATCACATGGGATCAAATCCGCTGGAAATTTTAAGGCAGAAAAAATACTGTTAAGGCTGTTGAGTTCTATTTGCAATATAGAAGAGCAAAAAAAAAAAAAAAAGAAAAATTCTGCAACAATTTGTCTATCCGTAGTGTACGTGTCCTTTTCGCGTTGCCTGTCTAAAGTCAACTCTAATTGTTCTCTTGAGGATGACATACTCGCATCGGTGACTTTAACATGCCCGGCCTAAAATGGTGCTCCTCGCGAAGTGGCTTTCTATTTCCAGATCCTGGGCGTTCTTCGTCTCAGCAACTTCTAGTGTATTCTTAGACGCCCTTAGAGTCCATCGAATGGGGAGTTGAGCTTGATCCTTCTGATCCAAACGCAGCTGCTGAGACAATTTCGAACATTTTCAACTACATCATTGAACGCTATGTTCTGAAACGTAGGGTGGCTATAAATCTGCGGGGTACCTGGGTCACTAAAGAACTGCGGCGACTGAAGACGGCTAAGAAACAAACGTGCACTCCGAAACTACAACAAGCACACATTCCCTTACACTAAGGAAGAATACCGCAAACTAAACTCTGTTTATAAAAAAAAAAGGATTTTAAGACCAATCCGAAATCTTTTTGGAAGCACGTAAAAAATCAACGGAAAGAATCAGGGCTTCCGTCCTATATACATGTTCCTTGACAGCGATATAGCGAATTCTGTAATTTGTGAACTTTTTTCCAAGAAATTTTCTAGTTTTTTCACATCTGGGGAAATTTTTTTGGAACAACTGGCCAAGGCTGACGGAAATATATCACCCCTAGGGTCATCTTTGAACCATTTTAGTCGACGATGCAGCCATCCTAAAAGTACAGCTAAGCTAAAAAAAATCATCTTCTAAGGACTCGGACGGTGCCATCTCTGCGGACACTCATCAGGCACATTTTTGATCATCGCTGGACGGCGCAATCTTTCCCTCATTTCATTTCATTTCATTTGTTTATTCATAATTCATGTAACTTAAGATACAAATCTTTTAAATTGTTACACTTTGAAATTCAATTAGATTGTAATCGTTCCTTCGATTTTTGTACTTGGTTTAATATTATTCATGCAGACTAACTATCCTAATTTGTGAAGGTTCGCCAGCAAAAGTCTCTTAAAACTAGATCTCGTATAGCAGATTTAACATGATACGGAAGATTGTTCCATTTTCTAATACCTCTAACAAATAAAAAATTGTTATAGTAAGCAGTGTTATGGGGGGATAAGAAAGTTCATAGTTCTCGAGTTTCTCAACGGTACTATCAGAGAACGCATTGGGAAAAGAAGCTCACTTGTTTCCTGTCCACAAAAAAGGAGATAAGAAAGATGTGAGCAACTACCGCGAAATAACCGCTCTATGCGCGATCGCCAAACTGTTTGAACTGGTTGTTATGGATCCAATTTTCTCATTTTGCAAGCTTCATTTCTCCAACGATCCGGTTGATGCCTAAACGATCCACGATTACAAACCTACAGAGTTTTACATCGTTCGTGCAGGACAGCTTTGCCAAGAAAACTCAAACTGACGCCATTTACACAGATCTCTCTGTGGCGTTCGATAAGGTGAACTACGATATTGCAATCGCAAAGCTCGAACGTTAGGGCTTCTGCGGTTCCCTATTGGGTTGGTTCCGAAGCTACTTAATGGGACGAAAGTTATCCGTTTTTACTGATGAATCCTTTCCTAGGCATTTCGTGGCCTCTTCAGGAGTGCCCGTAGGAAGTCGTTTGGGACCGATCGTTTTCGTGATCTATTTTAATGATGTACCTCGGCGTCACAAAGTTCGCATATGCCGATGACCTAAACCATCATCCGGGTGGACCACATCAACGATCTTGTCTACAAAGCTTCTCCAAGCCTTGGATTCTTGTTTCGTATGGCCAACGACTGCTATCTAGCGGCTCTTCTCACGGTACGCTCTACGACACTTAAACTACCAAGATCCGTTTCGTTTACCAAGCTATGAAAACCACTGACGTTTCATAGGCTTAGACACGCTTCAAGTTCGCCGAAATGCTGCTCGTGCTCTAGTTGTCGTGGAACTTCTCACACCGAGAATCGACTGCCCAGAACTGTTGGACGCCATACCTGTCAGCGTACGACCTCAAGGAATACGAAAACAGAACCTGCAGTTCTACGTTCCCATTCGCCTGAACAATTACGGGGGTTACAGCGCTTTCATCGGCATTGAAGAACTTTAATCGCTTTTCCGATCATTCCGACTTCGACGTCTCAAGGAACGCGTTCCGGAGAATTTTTTTTTAGTTTATCAAATATTGTGTAGTTTTATCACAGAGAACAGAGTTCGGGCTGGAGCTCAAAACGTGTGTGAGAATACTAACCTAAGTTTCAAACCAAATTCGTAAGTGGACTAACATCCATAAGATGTCGCTACTAGTACACCTACATACTTTTTATTTTTTTCGACACGCCCAGAAATTAATACTCATCGCTCATCTCAAAGGAGGCCAGTGCAATATATGACAGTAACACATTTTTTTTGTGAAAATTTTTAAAAACATCATGATTTAAAAAAAAATGCAAATCATAATTCAAACGCACTTTAATCGCTATCAAATACCCCATATTGCTCAATAAATATTGACGCTGAATTGAAAGTTGAATTCCAAGTTTTAAAGCATGGGCTTGGATTTTACTATCAGTAAACAGTTTTCTAGAACAGAAAATTTGAACATAATTGTTATAATTGTAAATTATGATTCGATATTCCGGTTGATGTTACCTGAGATCGATACATGAGGACTTGTAACTCAGTATTAGTAATCAGTAAAATGTTACAGTCAACAAGTAACAGTTACAGTTACAAGTCCTCATGTATCGATCTCAGGTAACATCAACCGGAATATTGACCCATAATTTATAATTATAACAGTTATGTTCACATTTTCTGTTCTAGAAAACTGTTTACTGATAGTAAAATCCCAGCCAATACTTTAAAACTTGGAATTCAACTCTCAATTCAGCATTGATTGAACAATATGGGGCATATGATAGCGATTAAAGTGTGATTGAAATATGATTTGCATTTTTTTAAATCATGATGTTTTTAAAATTTATTACACAAAAAATTGTGTTACCGTCACATACTGCACTAGCCTCCTTTGAGATAAGCGATGAGTATTAATTTCTAAGCGTGTCGAAAAAATAAAAAAAATAGGTGTACTGGTAGCGACATCTTATGGATGTTAGTCCACTTACGAATTTGGTTTGAAACTTAGGTTGGTATTCTCACACACGTTTTCAACACATTTTTGTTCGGGGCCCGATGTCTGTTCTCTGTGGTTTTATGTAGATATTAATTTTAGTTTGTTGGTTATAGTGTTATCATTAGGATCAACATAATTCAGCTCAATTTCAGTTAAAATTGGTAAATATTTCAGAACATTTAAAGATTTAAACTCTCTTTTGGAATACTCAACAATTGAGAAAAAAAGACCAGCACCATTTTTCACTCAACTGTAATTTAAATGGCTTAACAGTTCTGAAATGGAAGTAACCGTACTGTATTCGCCAAAATTGTTTAAAGCAAAAAGTAAATTTAATTTTATAAATTTTTATTTCAAAGAAAATAGTTAGAAGAAATATTTTTTATTTTTTAATGAAAATTTTAAAATACAGTTTACAATACTTTACTATACTTCCCTTGGAAAGGCATAAACATCGACAGGATAAATCAAAACCAATTCCTAATATCCGATATTAGTCTTTCAGACGATAGCTCAACCCAGCCCAAATATCAACATGTCTTCCATCGCTCCCTCAAGATTGAGCGCGGAAATGTTTTGACAGAACTTCCTTTTGCACTTTTCACCGTTTGACAAATGTAATGAATATTGACAAAGACAAAATGAAGTCAAGCATTGCCGATATTTCCTGGGCTGGTTTTATGATTCCAATAGTGTAGAGAGAGGATTGAAAATTCGTCCAGCTTCCAGATTTTGTTCGAGCAGCGAAAAGAAAGGGTTTCAGCAACCCCATCACAACACGACCAGTCCGGAAAGAAACATACTTCCAAAGTCCCCGGAGGAAGCAAACAGGAAATATTTCAAACAATACATCAGAAATTATTCGTACGTCAGCACATTGATCCCGAATTCCGTTGAAACATGAAGGGTATTTTTTGCAATCGATGACCCGAACCGAGGAGATGATAAATGGGATTGCGTAGGTTGGCGAATTATTATGTCTTTAATTGCGGGCACGGGGCCCATTTCCGTACATTAAGTCGATCGGAGGCCAAAAAGAATTGCTGAAAGGATTTCAAATTGGGAGGGATCCAAACATGGTTCCCTCTCAACGTTGAGTGGAAAATTTTCACGAAAATTAAATTTTTAACTCCAATAAGTGTAATATGATAATCGACAAAGTTTTTCAATTAATAATAGGCACTGCTAAAGGGTTTGGGGGAAGTAGGGAAGGTAAGAACCAAACGACGGAAGTAAAAAGTAAATACGATTGTTGGGAACCGTCATAATGAAGAGCCGGAGTGAGTTTTTCCAGTTTCTATGAAAGCGCTGCCGATTTCCGCATGTTCAAAGGATTGTTGTATTGAAGGAGGTGCCGCGCCGCATAGACGATGTCGTCATTTGAAGAACACAGTCAAATGGCAGGGAACCCGCGGCGGATGGCGGAGGAGAAATTCAATTGTCATAATTACTTCTTGTGTTAATAGCGCGCGTTTTATGGGCCAGCTTTTGACAAATTATCAAACGGAAGAGGTGAGATGGCGTGACAAAAGGCATTTTCTGACGTTTCAGTTTGTAACGAGCGCTTCGACAGTTTTGCTTGTTTGGAGCAGCTTGAACATTTTTAATTTTTCGGAATCCAAGCCAAGCGCCACTCGAGTATTTTAATATATTTTGTCTATTAACACCGAGACGACTGAATTGCTTCTAAGGGGGGAAGCGAAAAAGATGAGCTGGTGCGATAAGTTAGTCGATTTTGCTCTGGGTGATTAAACTGTGACTTTGCGTGTCACTATTTAGTTACATCAGGAAGAAGATTGAAAGCAATTTATTTGAAAATGAAGTGATTTTCGTTGGAATCGTGCATGGCTTGAATGAAACTTACACGTATCGCGGGATTGGTTAATGTTAAAATTGAAATTTGAAACTCATCACCATGCAGTAGCGTTGTTATTAAGCTTTAAACTTGACCCCAATCGAAAAGATAACTGTCGTAATCCTATTTTAATTAGCCGTCCACAGGAAACCCTTAAAGAGACGCAACACAATTCGGTAATTGTCGGAAGCCTCGAGGACAAAATAGGGAAGCGACGCGGCGGATGAATGCAAGTGGACAATTTTTCCAACGAACAGGAACAGAAACAGAAACTTCTCCGACCGATATGCAACCAGCATAAACGATTAGGGGCTGCGAGGGACTAATGTTTGAAATTGGATACTTTTTGCCTGCTCATCCACCCCCTCATGTCGAATACAGAGAGTCGGTCGCAGTCATTGACGAGCAAAACCTGGAACCTGGTGCTGGTGCTGGTGCTGGTGCTGGACTGCCAGACAACGACGATTTTGGCCCTATCAATGTACGGCATTTTCCGCTTGACTGCAGATCAGCCGAAGTGTATTGACCCTCATTCAAAGTGTGCACTGGGAGAAGTGCTACCGATTCCAAACATCCAAAAAAAAATAGGGCTACCGGTGCACTTCTGAATGCTTTGTATGTCCGAAATGCGTTGATTTTCATTTAATTAGCTTCTCTAAATTTACATTAGACAATTTCTGTGACACATATTAATGAAATGGTTTTGAATACATTCCGAATTTAAAAAACAAAAGTTGCAAAATGCACGAAGTTTGATAAGGTAAGAAATAAACAACGTTCAAAAAGTGATACAACAGATTATATTCACGAATGAAATACCGTAATATTTCAAAGTTTGAGCTTCATTCTGTAATAATGGTTGACAATTCCTTACAACCGCTTCTTGCAATAGAAGAGATTTTCCCATATTTATGCCAATTTATGTGTTTCACAATACTAACTGTAATATTTTCATGTTTTTAAATTTTTATTTTATTATTAAATTTATCACCTTATTAGTGAAAAATTATGTCCTTTTGAGTAAGAACATCTAAAGATTATAACATTTTATAGACGGATAGAAAGTTAAAAGAAATGAAAAATGCTGAAAAAAAAGAAGGTAGAGTTTATAAGAAGGATTATCATTACATACCAAATTTTTGTTCGGCACGGGCCAACTACTATGAAGTGGTAGATATATACAGTCTCCCCACAATCATTAGTCACTTAACGTATCATTTCACCACAAAATGTTCCTTCATTCGGGTGTTAGTGGACCAATCATCAAACTTTGCATGAATTTCAGTCATTAAATATTCCCTTTTTGATTTCAAACATGATTTTGTTTCCAATTTTGTTAAAAAATAAAATAATTTACCGAAACAATCAACGTTTTTCAAAACCACAATTATGGGTCAAAATTGAGGCTTGTAACAATTATTAGTCATATTGCCCACAATTATTAGTCACATAGAAGTCCATGGCAACACCCGAATATCAACATGAAAATCAACAAGTTTCTGGCAAACATTCAGGGGCATTCTTCGCTAGTATACGTTCAAGGGGCAATTGGGTTGAGCTAGCAACCAAGAAATGTTTTGTTTTGCTTGTGAAAAAGTGACCCATGATTGTGTGAAACTTGGTGGATTCTGTAACAATTATGGGTCACTTTTATTTTGCTAAATATTATTGAATTTTCGCATTTCATTCGCTCACTTTTATTTGGAAAATTTAAACTCTTCTTTTTTGCTTATATGGGACCAATTCATTTGGTTGGAATCTTTTAAATACCCGCATAAGTGGCTTATCGGTTTAAGATGTCAACCTTATAACATTGGAATTTAATGCGATAGTTCCACAACTTATAGTTCACCTTTGATAAAAGTATTCTAACAGCAATTTTACTGTTATCAAACGCACAAATAATATTTTTCATGCATTTTGATGATATTGTAGATTAACTAAAAATAATAACTTGATGTAATTTCTTTTGGTTTAGTAGATATCAGCAGTTCTAATGATCGGTGACTAATAATTGTGTGTGACCCATGATTGTGGGAGGACTGTACATAGAGTTCATCTACCACTACACATTAGTAGGCCAAGTGAAGTACGCCCCACAAGCGATAATTTGCAGTGCGAACGAACAAAAAGATGTTAATGTGATCGCTCAGATTAGCTCCCATTAACTCAGAAACGGATCTATCGATGCCTTCTCAGCTCGTTACGGTCGATAGTCTGATTGTGGACTACCACCGATGCACAGTGGGGCAGGATCTATAAAAGCTTGGCCAAAACCCCTTTTTGTTAATTTCAAAAATTCATCATAAATTTATGCTTTTCAGAAACTGGACATTACACCGATCACAAATCTGTCAAAGAAAACTTAAAATTCGTTGTTTCATACAATTATTTACGTAGGTGAAGATGGGGTTTGATGCTGTTGCATTTTATCGCAAAAACAAAAAAAATCAATATTCAACTAAAATTTTATTTCTTGCAGAAATAAAAAAATTAACATAAATGTGTTCAGAATAATATGAAATTTGTTTATTTGAGGTTGAAGAATTGAAAAAAAAAATCGTAATTTTTTTACGAGCATAAACGCATAACGTAAAAAAACTACGAATTTTCATCATATTGGGATATCTGGAAAACATGTTACCCCACGTTACCCCACTCTCATTTCTACTCGAACATTCAAATGAAAGTCTCAGCTATCCAACAAAACAAAAACTAGTTGCCACTTTTTGAAGAGTCAATAGAACTTTTATTTTAGAATCATGTTTATTGATATGGTTATGAATATCCATCCAAAAATACTTGTAGAACTTATTGAACTCGGTAGGCGGTGCCTGAAAGTGACAGACGTTGTTTTGAGGATAAAAATTTTAAGAACTGTATGATGAAAAAAAGATTTTATTGTAAAAAGTGTTTGTAATTAAACTTGGTCAATTCCCGGGAGAAAGGATGCTTCCTTTTAGCTGCGTTTCGCACAAGACGTGGAATTGGGAAGCTATCAGAGAAAAATGCCGATGAAAGGAATCTCAAGTACTACGGTATCAACCATACGAGGGAAATACACAACGCGTGCGTGGTTTATGAGGTTCTAGAATGGAGAACAGTAGGATGAAGATCCAGAAGGTCGTCACAAAGTTCATGGAAATCCAAACAATATTTTAGAGCTAAGTTTTTTTGTGGTTTTCTAAAAAAAATGATGCAACATTATTCTTATATTATGAATAACCCGAAAAGTTCCTTCGACATCATGTTTATCTGATTTTATTTATGAATTTTATATTATCTCTTTCATTGAAAATTGGATTTCGTGCAATGTTTTGCAGTCGCAGTTATCCGTACAAAGGTTGACTGAAAAGCGGTTAGCGTGTAGAACTCCGACAGATTTTACACTGATTTGACAGGTCGCACGAATGAACGAGTTCGCACAAATATCGCAGTCATGAGTGCGCAGTCCAATTTAGTGCGCTGCGATTAATATATGGTTTTTGAAAATACTGTATTTCAACTTTTTGAAGATATTTCTGGTAAAAATTATCAAACTCCCGAAACAAACTCCTTCAATTAATTGGAATGATGTCAATGATATTCAATAATGAAAAATAATTCGTGAATTGATTTGTTCATTGATTTGATTACTTGAAATAAAAAATGTGTTTTTTTATCAGAAAAAATGAAGCTTGACAGAAAACAACTATTCTGCTAAACAGTTTTTTTACAACACCAATCATTTGGTTTTGAAACGATTTATTGAAAAAATTTGTCAGTTATTGAAATTGGATCATATTGAATTTCTATGTTCAGATTTTTCTACATAATTTTTTTACATATGTATGATACTGAAATTCTCTGATAAAAAAGTGAGAAAATTCATTACATAAACTATAGTAAGTTTTTATCACAGAAGCATTTTGTAATAGAGAATAATATAAAATGTATGCAACTTGTTTAAATAGCAGGTTTTTGATTAAAATTAGAAACATAACAGGAAACACGATCTTTTACCCCCTCTCCCAAACCAGATTATTTGTCAGGATGCAGAGGTAACCTTGGTTCTAAAGCACACATTCATTAAATACATTCCTTTCTTTTTTTCTATTGACGTGGCCGGCGCCGTTATTGATGTTCCAAGAGAGAGCATCAGTTTTATACATTGAGAATGTGCTGCTAATCCCAAGCGCCTTTCTTTTGACTTCTGTGCGAAATTGGTGGCCTCGGTCAATCACTTAGTAGCAATGATTGGTGACGTGGCGCTTATTCTATCGAACCACACCAACAATCGTGGATTTCGAAATGTCTTTTTTCATTGCAAATCATTAAAAAAATTCAATAATTTTAATTTTTTAAATCTGTCATTAAAACAGTTTTTTTTTGCATTTCGGATTCAATGGTTTGAGATGCTGAAAGCTTTCAATGGGAACTAGTAGGAGTTATGAAAACAATTTTTAAGGTTCATCGTAACACTAGTCAAAAGTGTCTCCCAATCAATTCCTTCAACCCATCTCCCAACCAAAATTGTTTTGCTAGGATGCAGAGGTAACCTCGGTCTTAAAGCACAAAATAGATTTTTCATCCTTTTCTCTTTCTTCCAATCTATCTATTGACTACTAGGACGTGGCCAGCGCCGTAATTGACGTTAAAAGAGAGAGCATCAGTTTTGTGCAGTGTGAATGAGCTGCTAATCCCAAGCACCATTTATTTGACCCCTGATTTAGATTGATGGCCTCGGTCAATCACGGAGTAGCAACCATTGGCAATGTGGAATTTGTCTACTGAGCCACGCCAGCGACCGTGGACTTCGAAGTGATTGTTATCATAATATGTTTTTGGAACAAGCAATGCATACATTTTCTACAACCATGCACTTCGGGTTTTACGGTTTAAGGTGGATGTGAGTAGTTAATCAAGCTAAGCTAAGCTAATCAATAGAACTTTTATTTTAGAATCATGTTTATTGATATGGTTATGAATATCCATCCAAAAATACTTGTAGATCTTATTGTTCTGGTTGTCTTCACCGGCATCTCCACAATTGATGCTGGCAATAAATTTAGATCTGGCAACGCTGTGATGTCTATCAAACTTCTTAGCTCACCGATGAATAAATTTTATTTTTTTACAATAATATATAGGTAAAGGATATTTATTTTCGAATTTCCATTAGTTAATCAAGACCGGCAAGTTTTGGTTTAAGCCGTTCTTCTTCAAAAACCTTTTTTTGGACATTTCCATCACACGAGTGAATGAGATGGAGTACGCGAGATCACAAATCTATCGATCCGATACGAATAAAAAAAGAAACAAAAACACTTGTGGAGACTGTAAAATGCACATGGAGGATGATTTTTCGAAACGAAAATTTGAAAATTCAAAGCTTTAAGGAAACTTCACTTCTGGAATTCACCATTCGATCAACTTCACTTTCAAAACTGTACCACTAGGAAGAATTTAACGCGAAAATTTACAAAAATCACAATTGAAAATACAAATTTGTGACACTTTCAAAAAATTACGTGTGACTTCAACAAGGCTGCCAGTCAGTCTCCCCCGAAGCGATTTCTGTCTAAGTTGAAGAAGATGTAAGTTTTGAAACTTCTTTCGATTGAGCCGGTGTCAAATTCACTTACGGATCAGTATATTTCACGCCTGAAAGCTAAGGTTGTTCTAGAGAATGAGAAATTCAAGTTTACTACCAAGCGTACAAGTTAATACTAAGGTCGACATGGACATTTTGAAAAATCAGGTGCTTCCTTGGATTCAGAAAATCCTTGGTGAAACCGAGAACATTGTTTTCCAACAAGATGGAACCCATGCCGTACCTTGTAACGGATTCAAACTTGGCTGAAGGAGAATATGAAGTTTTAACCGAAGGATTTTTGGCCTCCGAGCAGTCCGGATTTGAAACCTTTACAATTTGATGAAAAGAAAACAAAATGGGAAAAACGCGACGGATAACAAACGTCGAATGACAAATACCGGAACGACTTTTCATTTGAATTCCTTCAATTTATGAAAAAAGGTGGACATTGCACCTTTTTGAGTTTCTTATTAACAGTTTAATGAAATTTGAAATATTAGATCCATTTCAATTTGTAGAATATACTTATGATAAAATATACAATTATCACGGAATAAACATCCGGAATAAAACCTCGTTGAGATTAGACCTTAGATATTTTCATACTATGTACAGATGGCGTCTGGTTGCCCTAACAAAAAACCATTGAATAAGAAAAAGACGTTCTTCTTTGTCCGGGACTCACGGGAACAATGAACGGTGAACATTGGGAGGAAAATTGAAGGTCGCCCTGCCCGGATCCCAGATGATAGAAAGAAAAAAACTACACTGGGGATGCGAACTAACGGATTTCGGAACTCGCATTTGCCAATTCTGTCCCTACTATTGTAGTTTCGGAGGCCAGAGGGAAAATCGATAAGCGTGTCAAGGTTTAGAAGTGTCAATACTATCGAGTCGATTATGCTGAGCTGATAAAGGTGCGTTTGATTGAGATTTGTACTAATCACGATTTCAAGGGCTTGAGAATTGAATTCCCATCCTAATGCGGTTGAGAAAAGAATGCTAAGAAGATGACAACGCCGCAGACAGAAGTAATAATTTGCAGACTCCGTAGTAATTGCAAACGTGCGTAGTACGCGAGCTACTCAACGGTGACTTAGCGGCTACTCTTGCATTAAGCGCTTAGTATGGTTCAGGCTAGAAGAGCAAGTGGCACTTGTATGCAGACTAACTTGTCATGCGAAAAAACAAAACAAACACCATATTCGCTCGGGCGAGATTTTCAGACGGAAAACAGATGGGCGCAGAAATTTTTGCCGCCGCCATAATAATAAAACTACTACGGACTCAATGTTTCGTTTTGTCCGGATCATCACGCGTGATGCGAACATTACAAAAAATGTACAAAAAAAATTCGCTAGACGTAGCGTCTCATGACGACACTGTTGAAAAGATACATTTTCCAAAGTCCTACAAAATACAAGAAAACTTTTTTTTACGAATCTGTTACTATGTTGAAATGAAAATCTTAACTACATATGTCCAACATTCACTGAATAAATTTCTCTTATTTTTACTGTGCTCTAGAATTTTCCAGCAGAAAGATGACTGTCACCAACTGCACAAGTTGAAGGTCCCGTTGGCATTCGTCATATTAGCCACTTGTTAGGACGAAACGCACAGTTGGCAACGTGGATTAACGTACAAACATACTTAGCTCAACTCCTAGATGTAAGTTACTATACTTGCTTACCAAACGAATACGCCACAGCCGATTGTCTGGACTTTTACTCACACGCTAAAAAGCAACTCAAACGAAATTCACAACCCAAGTGTAAGTTTTACATCTTTAGTAGTGCCGTTTGTCATTACAGCTTCTCATTATTTTCCGGGCACGCTGCTTTGATCGCGAGATTTATTGTGTGAGGAAAATGTTCACATGTTCCGAATTAACCCTTTTGCGGACCAATTATGAGTGAACGATCTAATCAACTCAACCCAGACGATCAGGGTTACTTGGAGGGTTGAATTAATGAAAAAAAGGGAAAATGTTTGTCATATTCTCATCGTCGTTACAAATGAGTAAGTACTATCTGCCACACTATGATTTTGTTTTATCCTTGGATGTTTTTCTAGGATTTACGGAACGTGTCTCGCCGCATACAATTAGGTTGGCATGTTAGGAACAGAATCGCTAATCTGGAACACGATCACGCTTCGCTACAATGCTGCTAAATGGTGTGCAGAAATTCCTATCCCGAAATAGAATACATTATTGACAGACTGTTTTTATTTTTTAAGGATATTACCTTACCTTACCTTACTATCTTACTGATTTATTCTATTGAAAAACAAGTTTTGTTGAAGAACAATGAAACTTTTTTAATTTAATTTATTTTATTAAAGAGGCTTGCTTGGTAAATTCGCCTTTCGATTAAACTTGAGACTTAAAAATGAGGTCTATCATTCATTTTATTTCATTTATTTAGAAACTTTATTTATTTTCAGCATATCCTTCATCTTATCCCTACATCGTTGTCGAAAAAAATCTTTATTGAAGCAATTTTAGTTTCTTGTCTTTCTGTTGTCTTTCTTTCTTGATATCTCATGTTTCTCTAATATTTTCCATTACCTTATAAATGTGATGATTTTCAGATATACCAAGATGAACACAGAACATTAGGTTTGATAAAAAAAATTAAATGAGAGTTTAAATTTTTTTATCGGTTTCGTAGCAGCCTTGAAGGGTATGAAGTGTTCGTAATGAAATACAGTTGAAAGCAATGAATACTTTATAAATCCTGTAATACGCTGTCGTTTGCATAAAAAATCTTATGAATTTAAAATTCGTGTTTGGGTAAAATGGCTCAAATAAGTAGACTATAAATGATCCACAGAATTCCATGAAAAGTTTGAGCTACATCGGACTACGGAATGGCGCGCAAAGAGCCTGAAGTTTACAAGTAATTTTTGGACATTTTCTTCGGCCATTTTAGTCTGGTCATGGTCTCAAATTATCGGAAAAGGATAATTTATATACATACATACAGAGATACAAATACATATTTAATTAAGACCAAGAATCGGTATATACCGATTACCGATTTCAAACCGATTTTTAGGAATTCTATCCAAACATCAAAATTAGCTTTACTTTACTAACGGACTCACCCTCACCTAGAGGATTTGTTGAGTTTTGCTTAGATAAAAGGTGTCAAAATGTTATACAAACTTGAGGTTTGGTAAAATACTTCTGAAAGTTGACCGAATCGGCTGAAGTAGAATGGGTATTTTGGACAGATCAAGCATTTCTAGAATCTGAAGATACTAGTGTTTGAAGTATTCTTAAGTCCACCCTGACGGACAGCATGCAAAGAATCCCTGAGTACTAAAGTCAAAAAAATATTGATAAAATGTTCAATCTTTGATCTTCACAGGCCGTTTGAAAAATTTCCGATCAAAGTTATGTCGTTTATGTTTGATTCGTAGATTATTTTCATTACTTTGGCCATCCTTTGTTGATCAAAATAACTGATTTGATGATGTTGAATTCATTCTGTAGGTATTTTTTTTAAAACTTTGAATTGACGTTTCGAATATAATTTTTTGAAAACATCTAAAATATTTATCAACAAATAAGCAACTATGTTAGGATGTACACAGTGTATGCTTTTTTATATGCACCTCACCGCCCGACACGACAGCAGATAACGTTGTACAGAGGATGTGTGCGGATTCCAACACTTGGCATGCGGTCAGCGATGGGTTCACCCGGACCATGACTGCCCTGCAGAGGAGCTGGAACCATCGGCAGTCCGCGAACGGTGTAGGATGACTCCATCGACGGGGAGCATCTGAGTAGTGTGCGTCCGATCCCTTGATCGAAGCTACTAAGAGAAGGCAACATCTTCTGCGCCGCGAACGTGTGTAGGATACCCCAATGTCAGGGGGTATCCGAGTAGTGCCGCTTCCTAAGAGGGAAACTGCGGGGATAAGACTTTACCTTCCTCGTAGCGGACCTCGAGGGAAGAGGGTTAACCACCGTCGGGGGATACCCACGGGTAGAGAGGATCTAGATGCCGGGCGAGCCTCTCGAGTCGGAGTAGGATGTCGTCACCGTCGGGAAACATCCGAGTCGTAGCGTTCAAAGTCCCGAACGTGGGCCGTGACAGGCGCGAGTCCAGGACAAGCTGCTCTCGATCTGGCACACAACGGACAGCAAATCCGCGGGCCAAAAATCCTAGGGTTGCCAGCCAAGGGGGATAAATAAGACCGGACAACGGTCGGAGTAGACTGACTCCATCGACGGGGGGCTGTTGAGTAGAGTGCGTCCGACCCCACGGTCCGAAGCTACACCTTCGGGGAACATCCGAGTAGAGCGGTTCTCAACGACAGAAGCTGCAGGGATAAGACATGACCTTCTTCGCAGTGGAAATCGTTAGGAAAGGGTTATTCCACGTTCGGGGAATACCCACGGGTAGAGTGGCTCTCGATGCCGGGTGAGCCATTCGAGTCGGAGTAGGATGACGTCTTCGTCGGGAATCATCTGAGTCGTTGCGTTAAGTCCCGCGCGTGTGCCGTGACAGGCGCGAGTCTAGGATAAGCTGCTCTCGATCAGGCACACGACGGGCAGGGTGGCAAACTCGAACCCTGAAGATAAGAGGTCGGGCCTCGAGTCGTTAGAGGAGAGGTCAGGCCTCAAACCTTCGGGCGGAGAGGTTTGTGTGGTAAACCCCGAATCATTATAACAAGAGGTCGAGTCTCGAGTAGTTAGAGGAGGGATCTGGCCCCTTATCAACAAGAGGAGGGGTACAATTGGTCACCTCGAGTCATTGCGAGGAGAGGTCAGATTTCAAGTCGTTAGAGGAGAGATCGGGCCTTGAATCGTGCAGAGGAGATGTAAACTTCGAGTCGATGCGAGGAGAGGTCGGATCTCGAGTCGTTAGAGGAGAGATCAGGCCTCAAGTCGCGAAGAGGAGAGGTTTGTGTGGGAATCTCGAGTCATTGCGAGGAGATGTCGGTTCTCAAGTCGTTAGAGAAGAGTTCAGGCGTCGAGTCGTAAGTATGAGAGGTTTTGCTGAAAGTGGTCTCGTTAATGGAGCGCATTAGCGCGAATAGACCTATTGAAGCATAGTGTACTAAACAGTTCGAAGTGGGAACCAGGTCTGCGGCCCCAGGTGGACTTTATGGCTTAGGGGTACATAGTATCATGAGTCGTACAATTGCATCCATAGACCCAGAGTAGCATACTGGGGGGACTCGGTCGCTCGCCGTGCCCTGGAATGCAATCCGTAAAAAGGATCAAATAAAAAAAAACACCTCAAATATTTGTTTTTATACCGATTCCCTACCATACCATACCAGTAAAAAAGTTTTGGGGACCAAATCCTACAAACTAGTTATGGTAAATATTGTGTTTAATTTTTCTTTTAAAGTTAAGCGATTGAATACAGAATATTTGAGTTATGCTTCACTGTTGGCGAGCGAAAAAACGAGGTATCTCGCATTTGGCCCGCAATGTGTTAAGTTGAAGTACATTTAATTTTTTGTCATAAACTATTTTAGCATGTTCATTTCAATATAAAAGCTTAGTACCAAGCACACAATTATACTATTTCCTATTTTTTTCCAATTCATTGTCGAAACCTTGAATTCCTAAAGAGGTTTTCAACAGTGAAAAGTTAATAGATTTTCACTTTTTTTGGGCGAAGATGAAAAATTTCAATTTCAAGACTTCGAAATCGTTTATTTAAATCATCAAATTAAATTTCTTTTTCAAGTTTAATTAGTATAAAATTCAGGAAAAATATTCAGTTAGGCTTCCGCTTTTCCAAATCCGAATTGCCGGGCCTTACGCTTAACCCCTGCCATCAGATTTTGTACAGCCACTTTGTCCACCTTCTTCGCCTGAGAAAGCCAGTTTGCCTTGAACTGCTGCTCGTCTTTAGCAGTTTTTTGGTCTCTTTTAGGTTTCGATTGACAATAGCCCAGTATTTCTCAATTGGGCGGAGTTCTGGCGTGTTGGGAGGGTTCTTGTCCTTGGGAACCACCTGCACGTTGTTGGCGGCGTACCACTCCATGGCCTTTTTACCGTAATGGCAAGATGCCAAATCCGGCCAAAACAGTACGAAACAATCGTGTTTCTTCAGGAAAGGCAGCAGACGTTTATTTAAACACTCTTTCACGTAAATTTCTTGGTTGACAGTCCCGGAAGTTATGAAAATGATGCTTTTCAAGCCACCGGTACAGATGGCTTGCCGAACCAGATATTTTTTCGCAAACTTTGACAGTTTCATGTGCTTAAAAATATCTAATAGCTTTCCCCTTCCTTTTGCCGTATAAAACTGCTGTTCCTTAAGCTGCTTGTAGTCGGCTTTGACGTAGGTTTCGTCGTCCATTACCACGTAGTCAAACTTCGTCAGCATCGTCGTCTACAGCCTCCGGGATCGCGCTATGGCCGTCGTATTTTGTTTATCATCGCGATTTGGAGACACTACCTTCTTGTGAGTCGATAGTCCGGCTCGTTTTTTGGCTCGATGCACGGTTGTAGACGATAAACCCTGCTTATTTGCGGCAATTCGGAGAGAGGGTTTCGCTTGAAACTATCGGCAACTCTCTTTGCCGTCTTAGCGGCTTCCGGTTTTCAATTTCCCCTCGATCCAGACTTCCTGGCTGTCGACAAACGTTCCTTAATTACATTTGTAACGGTTGATTTGACAACTTTCAGCGATTTTGCCAGCTTTGCGTGCGAGTAGCTCGGATTTTCACGATGCGCGAGCAAAATTTTGATACGCTGCTCTTTTTCCTTGGACGGCATTTTGCCAACTGAAGAGTGAATTCCAAAATCAAAATAGGAGCGTCAAGTTGATATTGACCAAATTTTGACCGTACCACCTTTTATGTTAGAGTTAGTTGTTTCATTTACAACTGAATTTTGTCATGTCTTGTCATGTCTTATCATGTCTTGTCATGTCTTGTCATGTCTTGTCATGTCTTGTCATGTCTTGTCATGTCTTGTCATGTCTTGTCATGTCTTGTCATGTCTTGTCATGTCTTGTCATGTCTTGTCATGTCTTGTCATGTCTTGTCATGTCTTGTCATGTCTTGTCATGTCTTGTCATGTCTTGTCATGTCTTGTCATGTCTTGTCATGTCTTGTCATGTCTTGTCATGTCTTGTCATGTCTTGTCATGTCTTGTCATGTCTTGTCATGTCTTGTCATGTCTTGTCATGTCTTGTCATGTCTTGTCATGTCTTGTCATGTCTTGTCATGTCTTGTCATGTCTTGTCATGTCTTGTCATGTCTTGTCATGTCTTGTCATGTCTTGTCATGTCTTGTCATGTCTTGTCATGTCTTGTCATGTCTTGTCATGTCTTGTCATGTCTTGTCATGTCTTGTCATGTCTTGTCATGTCTTGTCATGTCTTGTCATGTCTTGTCATGTCTTGTCATGTCTTGTCATGTCTTGTCATGTCTTGTCATGTCTTGTCATGTCTTGTCATGTCTTGTCATGTCTTGTCATGTCTTGTCATGTCTTGTCATGTCTTGTCATGTCTTGTCATGTCTTGTCATGTCTTGTCATGTCTTGTCATGTCTTGTCATGTCTTGTCATGTCTTGTCATGTCTTGTCATGTCTTGTCATGTCTTGTCATGTCTTGTCATGTCTTGTCATGTCTTGTCATGTCTTGTCATGTCTTGTCATGTCTTGTCATGTCTTGTCATGTCTTGTCATGTCTTGTCATGTCTTGTCATGTCTTGTCATGTCTTGTCATGTCTTGTCATGTCTTGTCATGTCTTGTCATGTCTTGTCATGTCTTGTCATGTCTTGTCATGTCTTGTCATGTCTTGTCATGTCTTGTCATGTCTTGTCATGTCTTGTCATGTCTTGTCATGTCTTGTCATGTCTTGTCATGTCTTGTCATGTCTTGTCATGTCTTGTCATGTCTTGTGATGTCATATTTTCGTCTTTCTTCTTTTTGTCATATCATGTCATCTTGTTATTTCTTAATGTGTTATGTCATATGTTCGTCTTTTAAAGTCTTCTCTTTCCAGATCAGTTTGAACAAATGTTATGCTTGTTTTAGCTCTGTTCTACAAACATTAACTGCATAATCCATCATAATTCCTCAGGGCCATATAATGGCTTGTTTGAGCGCACGGTGTGGAGCTATTATTAAACAATAAAATGATAATTTATAGCGCACCCGGTGGAGTTGTTGATGCGTCGCGGCGTGCCTCTTTTTCCCCCAAGGCATCGGCGGCGGTTGTGCGTTGTTAGTATTGCGGTGTGTGGCACGAGTTGGTAACTCACCCTCGAGGAAGCTAAACCATATTCCTCACCTCGCAATCATTGGATGCTCTTGTGCCTTTATTTTTCTCAGCAGGAGTCACGCTGGTAGGAAGCAGATTAGGCGTAAGTGATTTTTTCTTCACGGGTGAAGGATGATTCATTATAGATGGCTCTTATTTCCTTCGAGTCGCTTATTAGCTGTTGCTGCTGGGCTGGGCGTCAGGGATTATGTTTTATTAATTATAAGATTAGGGTAGCGGCAGTAGCGTGTGGAATATTATTCCGTTGACTGGCGGAGCATAAAAATTCGAACCCACAACGATATCATCTTCCTTCTTAGTCTATGCGAATCATTAATAAACAAAAAGCGAAATCACACACACAAAATCCATTCGACTAATTATGAGGAGACAAATAACTGTCGCGTCTTATTGAGGACAGAAAACAAACACGGTTGCAAACTCGTTTCCGACCTCCCTCTGGCAATTCGGAGACGGACATTGATGAGTGTTCCCAGGAGAAAACCGAGATTCCAAACAGCAGCATATAATATATATTTGATAATAACCGTTGATTAGAGTTAATCTCCCACTGCGAAATATGCTACTGGAACCGAACAAGATTCTTGTTTCTCGATTTCTCGGGAATAGATTCTGACCGGAGAATTTCCACGGAAGGCGAATGGAGACAGAAAAAATCACTTCGCCAAGTTCCTTTCCTGATGTGTCCATACCAATAAATACCACGATTCGGAAAGGAAATACTATAAAAAAATGGTTATGATTTGATTTGTGCACCCTCTGTCCCCACTTCTTTTCCTCAAGGTCTGGTCCATTAATTGTTTCTCGATGGTCGTTGAAGTTTCTTGTTTTTGGTTTTTCTTGGTGAACATATGGTTCATAACTGAAACGTTAGCGACAAGCTATTCATCAGAAGGCAGACGTCGCCGACCGTCGGCGGCCAAAGACGGATGGCGGTCTTTTTTGTGGCCGCGTTCCATTGCACCCATTGCTACTGGCAAGCAAGTCTCCCACAGCTGGAATTCCAAACATTCTCCCGAGAAAGGGTATCGCAAGGAATAGGGTGACCAAATTTCTACTCCTAAATTGAAATTGGAGTTCAATTTGGAATATAGAAATTCATCACCCAATCTGAAGACATATTTCGGAATGCAAAACCTAAAATTAAAGCCATATTTTCAAATGACGTATAATCAAACATACAATTTTCGTTCGAATGAATTCCTGACAACCCTGCCAGTCTGATCAGTCAGTAGGTAAATTGTTGAAATAATTGGAACTTCTCGATCTATGTTTTATCATAGAGGACCACAAACTAGAGCTCCAACCATAATCCGGAATGCTCCAACAA
Source organism: Uranotaenia lowii (assembly GCF_029784155.1). NCBI lineage: Eukaryota > Metazoa > Arthropoda > Insecta > Diptera > Culicidae > Uranotaenia > Uranotaenia lowii. Next base: position 3,842,381 of record NC_073692.1, read on the forward strand.
GGAAGACTTATGGGTAGCGCGGGTACTTAAGAATAGCTCTTCTGATTTGAGCGAATGGTCATCATTATTGAACCTATGTACAAATACATATTTTCTTGGCCCTTTTGGCGTTCCATGGGTGGCGGCGTCAGTCAGTCAGTCTGTCAGCCAGCAATCTCACAACAGGCGATCAAACGATGATATACGTCATGCTCAAGAGCGAAAAATATCGCTAAAAAATGTTTATGCATTTTGATTGCCCCACACACTCACTCAACTTGAACATGCGGCTCGAGGAGGTCCCGGAAAGTCAAAAGTCGGAGCCTCATTTCGCTACCACCGTTTGACGAATGGCGACGTGGCAGCGGGCAATCACCATGTGATGTCATATTTTAAACGACGATGCTGAATCGTCGCGGCCGGACTGGCAACATGATTTAAGGCGCCCCCTAAATCGTATCTCGGGAGCCAGTCCCTTGTTGAGCCTACGGATTTCCTGGAACGCAATGATTATGACGTATAGCCGCCCCGAATGGAATGGACCTAATTTGACCGGCTTACCGATCGATGATGGAATGGTTCTGCGGAGGAATTTTTTGGTCCTCATTTGGAATGCGCCTGACGCCAGCCGCAGCGGTCGGAAAAATGTTGGAAGTTTCGATTGGACTGCATATGATTCGGATATCATCGTTTTTGTACAATTTTGTTTGCGTGGTCAATCAGACTGTTGAGGGCTTTGTACTGATGGGAAGCTCAAATACATGTATACATACATCTTTGGGTGTATGGTTGATATACAGGGTGTTCCAAATCAAATTGCATCATAGTAAAAACGCTGTAAATATTACTTATTTGACCAATTCTATTCAAACTTTCAGACAATAAACTATTAACCATTTGTGATCTTTTGGTATCTTTACTTAATTCCAGTTCATCGTAGTTCCGTACAATCGTACTACCTAATGGGTAATAAAGCGTTTGTAAAGTAATGCAATTTTATGCGGGACACCCTCTAAATTATTAGAACGGGTAAACTGCACTGGCTGAGCCACAGAGCGGGAAATTAATTGGAAATGATTAATGTGGAACTTAGATATCTTAAAAATAGTTTTTGTTGTGAGATTTTTTATACATCTTCTTTACCGAGAACTGGATGATAATTTCAATTATTTATTGTTCCGATTAACTGATTGTAATTTCAATATACGAAAATTTCCGAAAAGTCTGACAGTGTTACTACAAATAGTTCTCATAAAATCATGTTTCAAGAGATAATTAAAGCTTATAATTTACAAATGGCTTTTCAATTAAGGATCGAAGAAAACCTAATGCCAATGCATAGGATTGTCAATATTTGTATTCTTTTATCAACCATTTGATGCAAAGTGTTTTTTTTAATAACACTAAGAGCAAGTTCACTGGTGTTGGGAAAAAGTGGTAGAAATTTTGACATTTTAAAAATTTTACCATGCAAAAATGTTTTCAAGATCTTGGGGCGTTGTATTTTTTTACAACATTGTTTCTATTTCAGCCGTATGTGATAGAAATATTGCTATTTTTGCATCACAGCATGCGAAAATTCAACACGTGTTGTAAAAAAACTAAAAGGTCACAGATCTTGAAAATGTTTTTGCATGGCAAAATTTTCAAAATGTGCCGTAATTGTCGAAATTTCTACCACTTTTTCCCAACACCAGTGAACTTGCTCTAATGAAAAACCAAATATCTCGAAACACGTGGGTATTTTTGGTTCATATATCGACAATAAACATTCTATGGATTGAGAGAAATTGATCCATGGTATTTTCATAACGATATGAAACTCTGTTATGTGTTGTGAGCCTACTTGATTGAATGACTCTACTAAATCAAAGCAATGGAAAGATTCCCCCGATTGATTTAATCAATCGAAAATGCTCAGTGAAGAAGATAGTAGTTTGCTATCGAAATACCGGTATAAGAACTTTTATTATACCGTGGTTGAATTAAATGGAATATTTCGTTTGCTTTGATTCAGCGATATTTAACTATACGGGTTTAATTTGGAAGAAAGTGGTAAAATGCAAAAATCTAATTTTTTTAAAAGTTGTTGTTGGAAAATTGCAACTAGTTCTTCAGAAAATCATGACAAACCATGACAAATCTGAGGTCCAAGAACGAAAATTTTGCATCGAAAAAAAGCAGGAGAATGTGATAATAAAAATTTGGTTTTTGAGAGAGCAAACTTTTGCTAAAAAGCTTTCTTCTCAATAAGTAGATATACATTAACCAAATGAGCTTTAATAAAAGTAAGTCACATTCTTAGCCTTTGATGTAAAAGACGTGTTATGCATGAGCAATCTGAAATCCTGTTCTTGGCTGGAATTTGTCAAAGGTTAGATTTAACGAGGTAAATTTCAATTGCGACAGTTTTCATTTTAAACTGCATTACACTAGTCAAAAGTGTATCCTGATCGAATCCTTTTTCCCCTTTTCACCAACCAATTTATTTGCTAGGATGCAGAGGTAAACTCGATCCTAAAGTTCAAAATTATTCTTTTGTCTCCTTCCCTCTTTTCAAATCTATCATTTGGCTACTGAGGCATGGCCGGCGCCGTGATTGATGTTCAAAAAGAGAGCCTTTTGAGTGTTTTGGACATTGTGAATGTGTTGTCAATCCCAGAGAATATTCAGCAGCTCAGTTTCAGATCACGAGGTAGTAACCTTTTCGATGATTGTTCGATTGAATCGTTCTGACACACCATTTTGCTGTGGTGTATACGCTGCAATTGGCTCAACCTGGATCTCTTTGGACAAGTAAAACTCCCGCTGGTCTTTGGAGCAATACTCTCTGCCTCGATCCACAGTCAGCTTCGAAATCGAATGTCCTAGAGCGACAGTTGCCATCGCTTCGTACTCTCGGAACCGTTGGAATACCTCGGACTTCTTCTTGAGGGGATACACTACTGCGAAGTGCGTGAAATCGTCAATAAACGAGACAAAGTACCGAGAACCATCCCAAGCTGCCGGTGTGATAGGACCACACACGTCTGAGTGAACTCTCTCTAAAGGTCTTGAAGCACGGACTCTTGTACCCGAGAATGGTTCTCGGCACTGCTTTCCAAGAACACATACATCACAAATGTCCAATTTACCTGGTTCCTCGGAAATACCTGTTACCATGTCGTGCTTTATAAGTGCTTGCAAATTCTGGATGCCCAAATGGCCAAGTCGACGGTGCCATAGATTACTGCTCACAGCTCCACACAAGTTGGCCGCCACAGTATCGAGGACCAAATCTAGCTCGTAAAGCTCGCCATGCATGGGCCATTTTCCGATCAGCTTGCCGTCGTACCACACAGTTGCTTCCGTTTTCTTGTAAGTAACGTCCAAATTTGCTTTCGCCATCTTTTTCACAGAGGGAAGATTTTCTCGAAGATCAGGAACAAACAGCACATCTTTCAGGACCAATTTGACGCCTTCCTTATTGACGCCCGTAATTGTTCCTCGATGCCAGGATATCAGCGACTGATCATCATTCGCCACATTTATGATCATCGGTGCCTTCAGCTTCGTAAGGTCGGCGAAACAGTGTTTCACGTTCACGAGGTGGTCCGTGGCCCCAGAGTTCAATTTGAAGGACACGACACCCGTCTCTTGTTCGCAAAAACTCCTTCCAGTCATTAAGGCTATCGCTTTACCTCCACTTGCAACATTAGCTTCAGCTCGTCCGTCCGACGTAAGCGTGATACGACAATCTTTGGCCCTATGTCCCTTCTTTTGGCAGGGTCTGCACTTTCCCGTGAACTTAACGAACACCGTCCTCTGTTTCGATCCTTGAAAAGCAGCAGGTGTTTCTTGGTTCGAATCTGCAACTCGGTCCGTTTTCTTTAATTCCTCTGCAAGAAGGCGCTTTTCAGATTTTCCTCTCCAAGATTTTCCAAGGCGGTAACTAATGGATCAAACGATTCGGGAAGAGTGGCAAAGAGTTGAACAACAACGTCGTTTTCTTCTAGCTTCGCTCCGGCCAACTTCAGCTGACGAATAAGGTCTTCGAAAATCTTCAAATGGTCCTTCGCTGACGATCCTTCAGCCATTTTCAGCTTCGCAAGTTGCTTTTGGATGAAGGTCTGCGACGAAACGGATTTTTTGGCATAAACGTTCTCCAGGCTTGTCCAAATTTCCTTTGACGTCTTCTTGTCCCGTACAAGGTCCGGCATCGTGAATGAACGAAATCAGCAAATACGTTGCCTTTCCGTCCTTCTCCGAGAACTTAGCACGTTCAGCCGGAACCACCGGGGAATCAGTCTTGACCACGTCCAAAAGATTCACCGATTTCAAGTAAGCTTCCACACTGAAGCGCCAATTGTCAAAGCCGGTACCCGAGAACTGCGGGATCCCGTGGACCGGATCTTTGCGTGAGTCGCCCATAACCTATTGATTCTTGATAATTGGATAAAATAAGTTAAACAGAATTTAACAGTGGAAAAGATTTATTAGCAGCTTGGTGGAGAGCTTAATGTAGACTAAGAAAATTTTCACGGTTGTTAATTCAAGAAAACTTCCGTTGCCATAGAGGTGACCAGTAACCAGCATTCTTCGATTGCCGATTATTGCAACAAGACCCAAGCTATTGTGTTCAGTAAAACCGGAACTATTGTGCCGAACGTGGCCTTAGTTTTTAGAGGAGAAGTTGTTGCACTTCCAACCTGAGTCGAGATCCTTGAAATTTACATGGACGTCAACCTCTCATGGACCCAGCCAGCAAGTGAATGATGTCATAGCAATGATTTTCGGTACCCTGAGAACCTTTAGTCGCTTCTCTTCCGTAGGGGAGAGTGGGAATACTTGATCCCTTTTCTTTTTTTCATCATATCTTTTTGGAAAAATTTAGCAACTCGCACTCTTTTACATATTCTGCCCGGAAGGAACGAAAAATACTGATTTTTCATCAATAACTTTTTTCATCACTAGCTGATTGTTTTTTATGGTTGATTTTCTCAAAGCCTAAGTTGAGACAAATATTTCACCCGAAGACTGTAACTCGATTGGATTTGAAACAGAAAAGTTATTGCGGTTCAAAGATTGTATTTTGGTCGAAAATTGTCGCATAAAACGCAATGGGTAAAAAGTACTCATTGCGTGTTGGACAAAATTTGCGGCCTTTGAACCGCAATAACTTTTCTATTTCAAATCCAATCGAGTTACAGTCTTCGGGTGAAATATTTGTCTCAACTGAGGCTTTGAGAAAATCAACCATAAAAAACAATCAGCTAGTGATGAAAAAAGTTATTGATGAAAAACCAGTATTTTTCGTTCCTTCCGGGCAAAATACCTCAAAATTTTATACACGTTTAAGACTTGAGCAATCCCTTCCTATGGTCAGATCTTCCTGAAACTTGGCATGTGACCTTCTGGTAAGTTAATAAATAATTTTGACTTCGAGCGAGTGAGATTTATCATGTTTCATTCTTCCTATACTATGATAAGTGTACTGCGGTTCGTTAAATTATTAAAAACTCCAAAAATTTCAGTTATGGTAAAGTAGCCATAACTTCTTCAATTTTCAACCGATTTTGATAAATAACCACTTGAAATCTTTGTTTTAAATTACCATTCAAGCGCAAAAGAAAATCAGATTTTTTAAGTGCTACCATCGAGTCTAAAAGTTTCGTTGAAACAAAATTTGCTCTAAAAAATGCGTTTTTATAATGCTACTATACTGTTGGTCAAACGCAAAAACAGTGTTCAAATGATCGATAGAAAACTTATTCTCCTTCAATATGCAAAAGAGGGATTTCAAATTACTGTTTTGCCGTCCGAGTTATTTTAATCTAAGTACAAGAACTTTTTTAATTTTTTCGAAATTTCATATTTGGAGCATAACTCAAAAACGGTTCTACTGAGATTTTTTTTAATTTCATTTTCGGATTCAGCGCCCGATTTTACATTGGAAATGACCTTCAGTTTACTGAGTTCAAAAATGCTGTAAACTAGTGTTATTTGTTGGCGATTCGTTAGGTATGATTCAAGTCGTTTCAGGAGTTTAGATTTGTAATTGTAATTTGAAAAGAAGCATTGGTATGTCTATGCGAACAAATGAACAAATGCCTTACTAAAGTCTGTATAAAGAGCTTCCACATGGTTGCCATTATCTATTGCATTCAATGAAAAGTCTATAAATACAATTAAATTAGTTGAGGTTGAACGGCCTTTGAAAAAGCCATGTTGCCTGTCAGTTATTCGGTTCTTAATTTGGGAAAATAATTTTCCGTTTATAATTGCTTCAAAAAGCTTGGGAATGCAAGAGATAATGGCTATTAGGTTTTGATTACAAAAAATGTGTTTAAGGAAAAGAGCTTTTTTCCAACGCTTATATTTTATATGCAAATATTGAAATTGTATCTACTAAGTATATTGAAGATTAAGGAAAACGGATGAAGAGAACAACCCAAGCAACCAAAAGTCACATATTTACTTAAATGCAGGTATTGAAAGTTACATATTGGCTGACAAAGAGAATCAAATGCCCAAAGTGAACTTCATGTACTCATTAATGTACTTGAAAGTTGCAAAAGTGATTAATATGAACGTTGTATGAGATTTGTTTTGCCCAATTCCCATTAGTGAACTATATGTGCTCATTAACGAACTTGAAAGCTGCAAAAGTGATCTATACGTACGTTATACGGGACTTAAGTCACATAAAGGGCACAAAAGTGCTCAATACGGGATTTGGTTAGTCATATAAAGGGCACAAAAGTGCTCAAACGGGATTTGATAAGTCACAAAAAGAGCATTGATGTGCTTTCAAAATCAAATCACCTCTTCGAGTTTTAGTTTCAGTCAGAACAACATCTAGGCGTGGTCTCGTGGTAGCGTGTTCGATTCTCACCACGAAGGTCGGGGTTCGATTCTCAAGCCGGGCAAGTTTTTTTCAATAAGTAGTTTTGTACTTGAGTGACCATTCTGATGCGATATATGTAGGAAATATAGGAAAGAAGTAATTGAGCAATTTGTCGAGATTGAAATTCGGCGCGTGGCATCATGGCGGCACCGGAACAGAACACAGTAAATAATCAAGAGAAGGTGATATGAACCGAACCGGTTCAGTTGAGATAGAGAGAAATTTTTTTGCTCATTTTGCGATTTTTTGGAAGCTGAATTAAGAGGCCGTTGGAAGCTGAATAGAAGATCATCAAGACTTTTTTGGAACATGAAAGTATCAATAAGAACTTAAATTTTGAGCTGCATAGAACGTACTTCATATCAATGATGGGGCTGAGTAAGCGTTTTTGTACCTGTTTTATGGGACTTTTGGTTGCTTGGGAAGATGTACCGTTTGACGAAGAACTGTGTGCAATTAATGCATTTTTCAAATACAGTTTTTAAGCAACTGTATCTGAGACCAACTGGTGCAAAATGTAGGTAATCAATTAAAAATGTCCAAATAATTTAATTTTACAAATATAAAGCTAGTAAGAAGACGGATTTGAAATTGATTCTCTTTTTAAATCACGGGACAAATTACTTGAAGTATGGCTGCCAAACCATGCGTTAAAGTCGTGAACTCATATGAATTAATATCGTTGAACTTCGACCTGACCTATCCGAATGGTATAGCAAAATATATGAAAGAACAGAATTTGAATCTTCATAGTTTATATGCGGGACTCGATAAACAATTATGATCGACCAGAATGAATTTCGTGATAATAATCTTAAGAATCTGGTTCATAAATATTAAAGTTCGTACCACGCTGAAAACTACTTGAAACTCAAGTGATTCTCAAAAATCCCTGATGGCGTTAAGTTTCCTGACGTTCCTAATTTGTTGATGTATTATTTCGTTTTCTGTAAATTTGGAATTTCTCAACACAATCAATTGAAAGTAGATTTTGGATAGTCTTGATCCTTTTTTAACTCCAGCCGAAGTCATTTATGTATATAACAGGTTTGATTTAGTAGACAGCATCCTACCATGTGCCGCAGCAGATTACCAAATGCACACGTGAGACTCAAAATCGAGATAAAAAAAATTCCGAACGCTCTCCCACACCGTTCGGTGACATCGTTTGGAATGTAAAAAATAGGCTTTCAATAAAAATGTGACAACAGTCTTTTCTAAGTGGAAATCCGGAATGGGCGTTTATTGAATTTCATAAAGACACCGAACTCGGGTGGATCCTATATTAATCTATCTCGGAAAATTATACGTTTATAATTCTGCCATTATATATTCATTTTTGTTTCCAAGCCAATTAAGGAGACGTTAGCTCTGATCGCTTATTGCCTCCAGCTCTGGCTGGGTCTCGTTCTCTTCTTCAGTGGATGACGGAAGAAAAAAAATCAATATTGTTCCCAAGACTTTGGCACCTTCCACTTTCCATTGCCTCGAATCGAAGAAAGAAACAAAAATCGCTGAACCGAATATTAGTTATGCATATGAATCTGAATAACGTTTTAGAACTTATTAATAGGGGAGTAGAATAACTTGAGTCATAATAAAGTCAGACATCATTTGACAAAAGACCGGCCGGTCGGTTCAAATGTGAGAAAAAGCCGCCAATGGGTCCCCCCGCCATATCAAGGACCCCGAATGAAAGATGGACGGGAGAGAAAAAAAAGCAAGAAGCTGACGACGTGTGAACGTGTGGTCGATCATCTCTTGGACAGCATCCCACATTTAAGTTTTTTTTATTTTCTCGGATCTTTCTCGGTGCGGTTTGTGTTTTTTTGGTAGGAAACAAAACAAAAGAGGGAAAATTAAAAACCGACTTTGAAAAATGCTCGTGTGTTTTGTGTTATGGAACCATAATAATATAATATTTTTCTTGCTTCACCTTTGCGTTTGTTTGTTTTGTTGGTGTTTCGGTATTTAAGAGAATATTGTGTATTAATATTTCAAGGGGCTTCGCCGTATCACCTTATAAGTTTATTTATATTTCATTTCAACAACGGCCCCAAAGAAAGGTTCGGCTTTATACAGTGAATCATTTATGCATATTCAACGAGGTTATAATTTAATTTGACTTTTTTATCACATCTGCTTTGTGAGGCATCGTTCGTGGGTCCACACGATCACGAAAAGGTGGAAGATGGTGTTTTTCGGTTCGGAAATTCTGGTGGTGGATGATTGGAAGCGTTGAAACCCATTCGGGTTTTATGATGGTTTATTACACATTGATAAGAGAGAAATATATGATTTAACCAATGGCATGTTTCGAGATTTAAAACCAATTCAAAGAGGAATGAGAGCTTATATTTGTCTATATATTTCCTCTTTTTATGTAAGTATGATAATCAGATTAAAACTGTATTTTTTTGTATTCAAATCGTGTTCAACTATAACTTTAAAATTTTGAGATTATGATTTTTTTAATCATATTTAAACTTTTATGTTGATCCGTTGAAAATTATACAAACGAACGAAAATATTAAAAATGTCTTGAAGTGTTTTTTTTCCAAAATACAACGGAAAATAATCTATTTTCAGATTGATCTCAGAGGATTATTACTCACAGCTTGCGGTGGGATTCAAAAGTAATATGTATAGAATCATATTTCGACTGGTTAATAGAGTGTCCCACATGACTCGACCCGACACATGACGCGCTGCAGGCTAAAATTGATCCTAGCCCTAGTACAAGATCTCATGTCAAATTTGTTAGATCAGGGGTGAGCAACAAGCGGCCCGCGGGCTACATGTGGCCCATAAGACCCTTTTGTGCGGCCCGCGATGCTTTTTTTCATATTTTTATGCCTTAACTTTTTTGTACAATGGATTGTGGAAAAACTTATATGACTTGATCAAATATACACTTCTCTGCCTCACAATCAGTCAGATAGTTAACATTTCAAGAATTTATTATGTTTTGTTCAATGCATAAATGCAATATTGTTTATTAGCATAACGTAATATTGAAGTTTTTTTTTATTCAGCATACATTTTTCCTAATTTTTTACCACTTTGAAAAGCAAAATCTATCAGAGTGAATAGAAAGAACAGCCAAAAATCGGATGCTACACATCATCAAAGAAATTGCGAAGTCCGTTACAGAAGTCATTATTTTCGTTTCAAGCCAAAATAAAGTAGTATGATAAAAAAAGTGCTTTAGAAGCTTAATAAAAGCATAAGAAATCCTATTCCAATGATATCTTAATAAGATTAAAAATTATAAAAACCTGGATAAAAATTCCAGAATCAAGAATTTAATTTGGAAGATAGTTGCTTAAAAATATGTGAAATTTAACATTTTTTGTGATTTCGACAATTTTTCTTAACATATCAATGCAAGGATCATATATAGAACTTAAATTTAAATACGGGGTTATTTACCGGTTGTAGAGAAAATATCTAGGCTGTAAGGACAAGTTTTAATTGTGGAAACAAAATCACAGAAAGTCAATTAGCGATTCAACTTCCAACGCTAAAAAGACGGTGATTTCTTTGAATATATTTCTTTTTTATACAATTAGTTATCACTGTGGTAAGCCCCAGAAATTTTTTAAATGGAAGTGACGACAAATAGTACTATCGGTTTAAACAAAGAATGTTGTAAGAACGAATGTTCGCCAAGAAGTACTATTAAAACCTTGGGAGAATTTTAAAACGGCAAAGATTCAATGATGTAGGGTAAGTGAGCCTAATTTCGCTTTATTTTGTCAGAGGTTTTGAATTTGATATTATTACGCCGAATCTTTAATACTTAATTATACAATTTTTTGGACACTAAGTCCCAAATTTTTTTCTGAACTCTGTTTTGATTTGTAATTATCATTTCAAGCCTTAATTTACGAAAAATATTATGTTTTATAAAGTGTGTCGATGTTCCTAATTTGGCACTAATTGTTCCTAATGTTAACATATGAGGAAAATTGTATCAGCGTTCCCAATATTACACTATTTGTTCCTGATTTTGCAAATGGGTCTGTTTTTTTAATATTTTAATGAGAAAAATATCAAAACTCACCTTTTTATAAATTTTACAACGTTTTTGGAATATGAATAGAGAAATAAGGACTATTTAAATACTAAACAATATTCCTTTACGCTAGTTTTGAAGAAAGTAGTGGATGGTGAGCTTATTAAAATTCAAACTTTTACTTTTCCAATGGATACATTTATTATATTTCAAAAAGTAGAAAATTCATTGTAATGGATACAAATAAGTACAGTCAAACAGAGCATCATGCAACAGCATGGTCCGATGCAACATTTGTGTACAACACCACTTATTTAACTTTTATTTTAATATAATGAAATAAAATTATCATTTAATGATAACAAAACAATGATCCCATTGTTTCTCACATCCTGAGATAGTTTTTTGAAGTTTTTGATTCTCATAGAAAATTTGAAAAATCGGATTTTTTTCATTTTTTGATGCCGTAAAAAATTTTACACAATGTGACGGATTGGCTTAATGATATTGCCTAAAAACTTTATATTGATTTTTATAGCAACACTGTTGGTGAATGAAAATTTTTCGGACAATCATTTAATTTTTTAAAATAAATATTTTTAAAATTCCGTTACCAGTCTGGGCTAATATGCATCGACATTCAAATTAATGATTCACAGTTTAAATCTTGTTTCCATATGCTAGAATATGATGTAAAATTATGTGTAGTATTTTTTATCCCTAAATGTATAAAGCACCCTTATGCTTAAAAACAAAGGTTTTTGCAACTTACCCATTTTTCTTAGTAGGGTGAAAATCGCATATTTTGTAATTTTAAAAATAACTGGTGGGACCAATTATTTTTCTGACTACGTTAATTTAATGTCCTATTAACCTTAAAACTTTTGGTGTACAAAGGGTAGGATTATCTGTGAATATAAGGTTTTAAGAAGCCATGAAGTTGAAAAGTGTTGCATGATGCCCCAGATGACGGTATACAACGTATTTTATTGAGATTTTTTTTTAAATTTTTTCTTTCGATTCTGTTCTCGTTGAGAAGCTCTCTGTAATTTGATGGTTTCCTTCTTTGTCGCGAAGGGTGCGTTCTTTACAACCTGGCGAGAATATTTTTTCAACATTTTTAGCTTTGAGATTCACTGAAGTAAAAAAACATGTTTTATTAGCTCAAAACAATTGATTTTAACAGATTGTTGAAAATTAAGTTAAAACACAATTCAATCAATCAAATTTATTTCAAATACATTCTATGACTTTGATATACTTTGGAAAACTTTGACTTTGTCCATAATTAAGAACACTTCGAAAATAGTGTTCCTAATTGTGGACATATGCTTTTTTTCAGTTTATACACGAAAAAAACCATGGTTCTAACAAACTTATTACTTAATTCATGATAAAAAACAATCCGACGAAAAATTTCAAAAAAAAAACGGTTGACAAATTCAGCTTTAATCTTCCATTTCTAAACAGTTGTTTTTTAAGAAATTTGCTTACAATTCCAATGAATTTGGACATACTTTGAAACAATCCGGATTTTACGAAAAATCCTGTGAGTTAGAAAACTAATTTGTTTGTAAAATGAAAGTTCACATGATCCGTTACATTATCATTTTTTTTTATAATTGTGATAAGTGAAAAATAACGTTTAAAACAGTCAAAATCGAACGGTATGTTAACATTAGGTACACATGCCAAATTAGGAACACCTACCCTACCCTTTTTATATGGGGTATTCAAAAAGTCGTGTGAATTTCTGTTTTTAAACACGTGAATTCGTTCTATCTTTCCTATTTCAGATTTCATTGGGCCAAAAATTTGTATTTCTAAAATATGACGTGAAGCTCAGCTAATTAATAAAAAAAATTATTTTAAGTGCGGCCTGCCGACAAAATTTCAAAATTAAATTGGCCCGTTGGTACAAAAGGTTGCTCACCCTTTTGTTAGATCAAATCACGGGAAGGGGTCGCTAAACGAGCCTGAAGTTTTTATGAGATTTTGAAACATTTTGTTCGGGAGGAACATGAAAAACTAGACATCTGGAATTAAGGAGATTATCAAAATCTTATAACCGAAATTTGTGAAACTGTTTTGAATTTCGGTGTAAAATCAATGGTCATTGACCAGGGATTAAGGGCTTTTACTTGCTCTTGAAAATGAAAAAGAGAAACAGAAACCATTAGTACAACACAAAACTTTTCAAGATTTGTTTTGGGCTCGAAAGGTTTTTTATTAAATTTACCTTAAATGTAAACTCTCACATTTATTCTGTATGAAAGATGCGCAGAAATAGAAAAATAAAAAATAAAAAACCTGGAATTAACTTAAAAAGCCTTATGATTAAAAATCGTAAATATGAGCAGGATTATGCAATCTACTTGTACTTAAATTATAGAACGAGCTCACCCATTTCGTTGACAAGTACAGGAATCACATCAACTCTAAAAATACGGACACGTAGGTTTCGCGTCTGCGATTCCACATTGCGGGTACTCAGCATTCAGTTGTTCAAGATTACTTGATTTCCGGCCAATTTTTCACAATTAAAGCAACCCAGAAAAATCGATTCAAGCACATCCGCTAACTATTTTCTGCTTTATCCTTACCAAACACTTTTTATGGTAATAAATTTTAGGTTTGAAAAACTCCCGAACAACATTTTCTCCCTGAGAAATGAATAAACTAATAATTTTCACTACAATTTTGTTGTGATCTTTATTAACACTAAACATACCGACACTTTGTATATACCTATTCATACCGCGAGCGGTCAAATGACGGCAAACACCGTTTTCGCTAAAACTTTCTTGTTTCTCAACCGATTTCTACCAAATTTATAGTTTTGAAAAGCTTATAACTCGACTTAAATATGTTTCTCAGACTCATTTTCTTTCTTTTGCATATAGTTTTATTGCCTAAACCTTACGTTAACGTACTCAAAATCCAGTGCAAAGCTGAATTTGGGTGTAGGGATTGTCTCAGAAAATCCAGATTCATAAAAAGTTCGAAAAACAGCTACCTTTGAAAAGTCGTCATAAATTATGTATTTCGTATTTCAAAAATCTAAAGATGCCAAAATGTGACAAATTACGTCTACTTTTCAATTCACTTTTTCAAAATTTTCAACTGTAAAATGAACAGCTTTGGCGGTTGATTGATTGAAAAGTACGGGTTTTACACAACTTTTTTACATTTTTTGTGGCCATGATCTTAGAAAATTTTAAAAAAATGTTCCATATGTGCAACATATAGCTTCTAACTTCAGCTTTCTCAGGCACTAAGTGAAAAATTTTTCGAGCACTTAATAACTGATTTACAACCTTTTCCTGAAGCATGTTTTTTCATAAAATTTTTCTTGTACTGTAAATAACTTTAAAGTTATTGATTGTAGCTGAAAATTGTCTGAGAAACATATTTAAGTCGAGTTATAAGCTTTTCAAAACTATAAATTGGGAAGAAATCGGTTGAGAAACAAGAGAGTTTTAGCGAAAACGGTGTTTGCCGTCATTTGACCGCTCGCGGTATGAATAGGTATACCACATGCGTTATTCAAAAACCGTAACACTTAAAAAAATTTAAAAACGCAAAAATACTTGCATTTTGAAAACAAAAATAGTCCTGTCGTTAAATTTGCGAAAAAACAATTATATAAGGCGTAATCATCGTTTAAAGTTCAAAAACCGTCATTTGACCGCCTCCGGTACGTTTAGTGTTAAAGAGACTTTCAGCCTTTGGCTTGTTCGTCTATGCTTCACTACAATTTCAAATACGTCTGCAGTTACTTCTGAAACATCAGGCTAACGAAAGCCATCACAGGTACAAATTACTTCTTTTCCGGCGAATAACTGTTACTATTTCACGACAAAACTAACTTCCGGCTATCCACTTATAACTCCGAGGGCACCGGTGCCTTTTCAGTTTTCTGGTAGTATAATTATCTCAAATTAAAATTATAATTTTCGCGAACGTCTGCGAAAAAAAACGCGTGTGATGTCAAGGAATCATCGCCTACTCCCTATCTCCAATAATTTCTGTATCTTTACTTTTTTTATGTGAGTTGAATAACGGGAGATATTGGGAAAACAATTCAAAAACATCATTTTTAGAACCATTCGCCACGCATGACGGTATTTAAAATTAACGAGTGTCTCAGAAGTTAACGAAACGAGGATAAACTATTGTTAAATTTAAAAAGTTTTAAATTTTATTTGATTTTTTTATTTTAGCCTTCATACTCTTAAACTTATCATGAGTTGAATGAGCTAAATTTATCAGAAATTTCACAATAAAATAAGAAAACTGTCCCAATTCACCCTAATTAACAGTACGTATTAGGTATGAAAAGGCTCGGGTTAAAGCTCTATGATAGAACATTTGATTTGCGAGCTGAAGGCCGTTAGATCGAACCCAAGAGTGATCATCGAAGTTGAACCGGAATAGGTTTTTGAATAGTCCCAAAAACTTACTAGGAAATGTCTTTTAATTCGAATCCCAATTATCATCATCAGCTTTTCAGTAATTTTTTTTTGTCTAAACCAGGAGTTCCAAACACGCTTTACGATGATATTGAAAAACTGAAACATAACCTTCAAACCACCCAACGGCATTGATTGACAATCCAGTCACGTTCCGCGACCATATTAAGCAAGTATCGTGGCATAAGGGAACATCATATTAAAAATTTGTTTAATAAAACGTGTTACAGATAATGCTGGTTTGATATCATTGTTCTAAATAACTCCAACCGAATTACCCCGATAACGGTACATATTTCACACATTTACTTCACTCCAGTGACAATCGAGTCCGGAATTCGTAATGGGCTCTCCGGAATCGCGAAATGCCTACAGACTGTTTGCGGCCACCCATCCATCCATCAGGAAGGTGCACATCAGTCCCCGTCTGAACTTTCTTGATGCGTTCCGAATGTTTATGTTGGAGTTTTTTTCAATTTATTTCACCTGGCCAGACCAAGCACCCTGAAACGAAACAGAGGACAAACCGTCACGATCGTGGGAGATTCTGGATGTCGTTCGTTCGGAGGTGCATCGTCATCAAGGGAACAGCAAAAAATAAACAGCCCGTCTCATTTACTATGCCGAAACGATTAAACATGCGATTAGGCATATTGTACTGCGCCAAGTTTTATCATTCAGGTATGATCTTGTATTCAATTTGTTTCGACACAAGCTGTGGGTGATAAGCGTCTCGTCGTTGATTGAAACTGACACTAGTCATGCGAGAAGAGCATCCAGCCAGCACCATTGAGCTTAAACAAAGTGGTAACTTTTGAAATGAAAGCAACATTGTTAGGTTGGAAATCAACGATGAATCTATCAACTCCTCGGATATGATTTTTTTTAAGTCTAAGGTGGTTATTGGGTTGTTGCAATGGTATTTAAGCAAATGTTTGAGAACAAAACCAATTTCATTATTTATCACAATTTTTAATTAAATTAGAAAGTTTTTGGAAACATTATTTCCAATATTTAAAATAAAAATAGTATCAGAAACGACTTTCACTGCATGAAGAGTAAGAGAAGGCGTTTAGTTTTTCAATCAATTTAGCTCTAGTTATCGACAGTCGTTTGTTGAAAAGAAACACACTATGCTCGTAATGACTGCAATAAAACATTATATAAAAATACACTCAGCACGCATCAACGTATTTTTTTTTATAACCAGCGCAGATAGATTGAAACGATCAGATATTTTTCATGCGTCGTCGAGAGTGTGTAAAACAGTAGCAGCAGCAAAGCAACTAAACATGGTCCACCGAATCCATTATATGGAATAGCGCATATAATCTTTTTTCGGGGCATGATTTTTTTCTCTTCTATCTCGATCTAGGTGAACCGGAGAAGCTCTAGGCTTCGAAATTGATCATTGCCGTCGTCGCGTAGCAACCGAACTGCAGTAGCCGAGATGATTGATGATGGGAAATCGATGGGACATTTTTCCGATGCGTATCTGTCAAACGTGGCCCTTCGATCTGTCAGCAGTCAATCCCGAATCCTGCCGCCGGCCTCGCCAACCGGGTGGTTCTGTTGTGAGGAAGGCAATAACTTTTTAAAGACTGACCATAAATTTGACCAGAAATTCAATTTTTCTAATGTTATAAATGTTAATGGATATCTGTCTCCTCCCGTGAACTTTGGCCACCATTCAGCCAGATGTATCCCAGGAGCAGCCAGTGATGCTGCGCTCTACCAAACGTACATATGTCACGATTGGAAAACAGTCTCTCGACCTTCTGCTCAATCGCTGTGCTGGGCTGGGGAAAATTACGGTACATTAGGGTCAATTTTTTTTGGCTCCTGCTTTCGGAACATTTTTCGAGGCGGAAGAAAATGATAAATGGTTCACCTCCCATGCTGATACCGATCTGTGGACTCTGGAAGGAGCTAATAAACTTTTGAGCAAACAAATATTAGTTTAAATTCTGTCAAGCTCGGATGAAAAATTGAAACTGGTACTTCAGTCAAAAAGGATTTCACAAGGGTGACAAAAAAGTGACAAGCGACGTGTAGCAAGCAAGTCTGATAATTTGAAACAATTTTTCGTAGACGCCGAAGTGAGTTTCCTGAAGTGAAGTGCCATAGGTCGCTTTTGCAAGCGATGCGCTTAATCGATTTCAGCTCAAGCGTGGAAAGCAAACAAGGGTTATATCTTCCGGAAACTGGTAATCCCAGCGTTCCATATTCGAGTGCCAAAAAAGGCCAATTTCTGTTGCAGAGTGTCTGCTCATATCGGATGTTTTATCAAACTTTCTTGATCAGATTCGACCTCATGGGACTGGAAAATCGTTATGAGATTCGACAGAAAGTTTACCCCATTGGAATAAAAATAAGAAAAAATCATAAAATGAAGTGGTTTAAAATACTTCATCATAAAAGTTGAGATCCTGTCTCAAATACCACCAAAAAGGTTAAACATAAAGAATAAAATAATGAAGCTTCTTTCGATAATTCCATGAAAGTGATTGACAAAAATGACAAAAATGACAAAAATGACAAAAATGACAAAAATGACAAAAATGACAAAAATGACAAAAATGACAAAAATGACAAAAATGACAAAAATGACAAAAATGACAAAAATGACAAAAATGACAAAAATGACAAAAATGACAAAAATGACAAAAATGACAAAAATGACAAAAATGACAAAAATGACAAAAATGACAAAAATGACAAAAATGACAAAAATGACAAAAATGACAAAAATGACAAAAATGACAAAAATGACAAAAATGACAAAAATGACAAAAATGACAAAAATGACAAAAATGACAAAAATGACAAAAATGACAAAAATGACAAAAATGACAAAAATGACAAAAATGACAAAAATGACAAAAATGAAAAAAATGACAAAAATGACAAAAATGACAAAAATGACAAAAATGACAAAAATGACAAAAATGACAAAAATGACAAAAATGACAAAAATGACAAAAATGACAAAAATGACAAAAATGACAAAAATGACAAAAATGACAAAAATGACAAAAATGACAAAAATGACAAAAATGACAAAAATGACAAAAATGACAAAAATGACAAAAATGACAAAAATGACAAAAATGACAAAAATGACAAAAATGACAAAAATGACAAAAATGACAAAAATGACAAAAATGACAAAAATGACAAAAATGACAAAAATGACAAAAATGACAAAAATGACAAAAATGACAAGAATGACAAAAATGACAAAAATGACAAAAATGACAAAAATGACAAAAATGACAAAAATGACAAAAATGACAAAAATGACAAAAATGACAAAAATGACAAAAATGACAAAAATGACAAAAATGACAAAAATGACAAAAATGACAAAAATGACAAAAATGACAAAAATGACAAAAATGACAAAAATGACAAAAATGACAAAAATGACAAAAATGACAAAAATGACAAAAATGACAAAAATGACAAAAATGACAAAAATGACAAAAATGACAAAAATGACAAAAATGACAAAAATGACAAAAATGACAAAACTGACAAAAATGACAAAAATGACAAAAATGACAAAAATGACAAAAATGACAAAAATGACAAAAATGACAAAAATGACAAAAATGACAAAAATGACAAAAATGACAAAAATGACAAAAATGACAAAAATGACAAAAATGACAAAAATGACAAAAATGACAAAAATGACAAAAATGACAAAAATGACAAAAATGACAAAAATGACAAAAATGACAAAAATGACAAAAATGACAAAAATGACAAAAATGACAAAAATGACAAAAATGACAAAAATGACAAAAATGACAAAAATGACAAAAATGACAAAAATGACAAAAATGACAAAAATGACAAAAATGACAAAAATGACAAAAATGACAAAAATGACAAAAATGACAAAAATGACAAAAATGACAAAAATGACAAAAATGACAAAAATGACAAAAATGACAAAAATGACAAAAATGACAAAAATGACAAAAATGACAAAAATGACAAAAATGACAAAAATGACAAAAATGACAAAAATGACAAAAATGACAAAAATGACAAAAATGACAAAAATGACAAAAATGACAAAAATGACAAAAATGACAAAAATGACAAAAATGACAAAAATGACAAAAATGACAAAAATGACAAAAATGACAAAAATGACAAAAATGACAAAAATGACAAAAATGACAAAAATGACAAAAATGACAAAAATGACAAAAATGACAAAAATGACAAAAATGACAAAAATGACAAAAATGACAAAAATAAATGACAAATGACAAAATGACAAAAATGACAAAAATGACAAAATGACAAAAATGACAAAAATGACAAAAATGACAAAAATGACAAAAAATGACAAAATGACAAAATGACAAAAATGACAAAAATGACAAAAATGACAAAAATGACAAAAATGACAAAAATGACAAAAATGACAAAAATGACAAAAATGACAAAAATGACAAAAATGACAAAAATGACAAAATGACAAAAATGACAAAAATGACAAAAAGACAAAAATGACAAAAATGACAAAAATGACAAAATGACAAAATGACAAAAATGACAAAAATGACAAAAATGACAAAAATGACAAAAATGACAAAAATGACAAAAATGACAAAATGACAAAAATGACAAAAATGACAAAAATGACAAAATGACAAAAATGACAAAAATGACAAAAATGACAAAAATGACAAAAATGACAAAAATGACAAAAATGACAAAAATGACAAAAATGACAAAAATGACAAAAATGACAAAAATGACAAAAATGACAAAAATGACAAAAATGACAAAAATGACAAAAATGACAAAATGACAAAAATGACAAAAATGACAAAAATGACAAAAATGACAAAAATGACAAAATGACAAAAATGACAAAAATGACAAAAATGACAAAAATGACAAAAATGACAAAAATGACAAAAATGACAAAAATGACAAAAATGACAAAAAATGACAAAAATGACAAAATGACAAAAATGACAAAAATGACAAAAATGACAAAAATGACAAAATGACAAAAATGACAAAAATGACAAAAATGACAAAAATGACAAAAATGACAAAAATTACAAAAATGACAAAAATGACAAAAATGACAATAATGACAAAAATGACAAAAATGACAATAATGACAAAAATGATAAAAATTACAAAAACGACAAACATTACAAAAATCACAAAAAAATTAAAAAAAGACAAAAATGACAAAAATTACAAAACATGACAAAAGTGACAAAAGTGAAAAAAGGTGACAAAATTGACCAAATTGACAAAAATGACAAAAAATGAAAAAAATTACATATAGAAACAAAAACATAAATGACAAAAATAAACGAAATCAATAAATGAAAAGTTAACGAAAACAAAAATGAAAAAAATAAACAAAATCAATAAAAACTGATGTGAACATAAAGTTTAAAAAAAGACTTTATTTGATAAAAATTTAAGAGATTAATATTATAATAGTAAAAACAATAAAAGAAATAATTATGACAAAGAATTACATGAATCAAAAATAAAGGAAAGCGATTTTGTAGATGTATATATGGATTTTGAATATTTTTCACTATTCTGAATGATTAAAAACACAAAAAATTCTAACCTTTTATGGGTTGATGATTATTCAAAGCTTGAATTAAGAAAAATAGCTGTTGTTACACAAATTTCAAGTGTATTCCTTCTTTCATTCAATCCCAAGTGTTAGAAATGTTGTATGCAACCTCAACTATTTATTGACATACAATCTAGGGAAGTTTCTTCCAGATCTAGTTCTACAACGGAAACGCAGTTCGGTTTTCATATTTCAGAAACAAATGAAATGAAATCAATACCACTTTGACAAATACCGGTTTCTTTTTTTTGTCTCCTGTGGAAACTGAGCACAGACACAGGATTTTGGAATTGAAAAACTCGGCCAAGCGATATGTTTGTTCAATCTGCGTTTTGTTTGTGTTATCGAATTAATATGTGTAATCCTTGTGGCTAAGCCAGGGGTGCAACGCAACGATTATTTTTCCATTCGTTTGGTCCTTTCATCTGCGCTCCGGGCACTGTGGATGGGATGACAAATTGTCAAGGATGGAAGGTAAATAATAAAAGGTACTAATAATTGCTTAATCTCTTTTGGCAAAAACCGTGAAGAAGTGGAAGCGATTTTTTTCACCAGTGACAACTTTTAAACAGAGCAAAGAGACACACCGGTGAAGAGTTTTTGGGCTTGTTTCGGGGAATTATTTTTTTGTTCTTCGTTTTATTTTGTTTACCCCTGAGTTGCTTTCTTCGTCTTCGTCTGTCATCGGCAGAAGGCAACCTTACATCCTCGTGGCGTATCGAGGCAAAGGAACATTCCCCGAAGGTAACTATAGGCATGCGACGGAACGAACAGTATGGATTTTGCGGGCTATAAAGCTAATGTATCTGGTGCGTGTTTTTGAGGACAATCTCGAAGACCAGAAGGAGGTTGGCTGCAGCAGCAAACAAACAGCGGGAAATCGGTCGGTCTTTGGTAGGCATGACGGGATGCAGTTCAAATTGATCTGTCCAGGACAATAGGATAAAGATCAAGGAAACGGGAACTACGAAAGGAATGGAACTCAAAAAATCTTTTTGAATACGGGGCTTATGGTATTGTTCGTCAACATAATACCGGTATTTATTTCATAAATATTATGAGAAGACAATATTTCAGTTAATTGAAATCTTCCAAACGATGGACGGACATTTATAAACCTAATCTTCATGTTCGGGGTCCGTTATGCAGATTAACCTAATTTGTTTCGCAAATAGGAACGATCAGTTTGAGCCGGATTTTCCCCTCATTTGAAGATAATCTCCTCAGAAATGCGTTGCAGGGATTTTTTCATTGTCATTTTCAATATTGGACACACAACAATGACAAGGGAAGGAGGAATCTTATCCAAATGTTACAGAATTTTGATTACTGATTGAGTGTTTTGATTTTTTTGATTCCACCCCATTTCGATCCACTTGAAGTGACATTTCCTACTCGTTCTTGAGCGATGAAGAGAGTGCGATAGTAAAAGAGCTTCCAAGTATTGAATACCAGCTCCGGTAAGCACCACTCGAACCAGTGTTGATAATAGGAACAATGCACATTCTTGTGCGAAATTATCCACACTATTCATCGCCCTCGCGCGGCGTTATTTTATTTATATCGTTTTAACACATAAAAGGTTTCCCTCCGCAGGGATATTTCATTCCCGGTGCTTTTCAATAAACGTATTTTACAATAAGTTGATAAGTTTATTATGTTGTGTTGTTGTCTGACTGGCGTAGAATGCCCAACTGCGAAAGCGACCGTCCCATCTCTTCTCATTCTCCGTACGACGATATGGCCTCGGAACGTGCTGCCTCGCGTCTAAACCTACGGGCACCGGCAAAACTGGCTCGCTTCCATCTACGGCAAATCCACCCTCCCTTCTTTTATTCCTGGCGGCATTAAAACCGCACCACCCCATCTATGGCACCGATATGCCAGGCGATGATTCTCCTCCTGCGCGCTCGGAAATTAAATTGTAGGGAAAACTCCCTGCGACAGAAAGGCGAACATATTTTCCAGTTATAAACTAATACCGAAAAGCATATTTTATTACTGCCGGAGACATCATCATCAGTGGCTGAGCCGGTTCCGAGTTCGGAGATACCTACAAAAGTAATAGGCAGGGGCCCGAGTCTTAGGGGAAAACTTTGGGGTTGACTTTGGGTAAGTGAGAAAAGCCAAAAATACTTCCTGACACCTACAACGGACGGTTTTAAACTGAAGAGCGGGGCACAGTGGTAATCATATTTAAACTTAATAACTAAACGAGCACGATTTGAACCCCTCGAACCTGAAATCGTTCGTTACTAAGCTCATGGGGATTGTAAACATTTGCTACGGCTTGTTCTTCATAGCGACCGGCAACATTATTGATGATTGATCAGAATGGGTCCAATTGGTTCTATCTTTAGTAGTTATTTCTTAGGAACAAGCTCTTCAACGTGGCACTTGGGAACGTGTAATTATGTAACAGGCTTGCAATATGGACAGATTATGAAAAAAAATTCTGTTCCACAGTCTTCCAAAGAAAAAGCGTATCGTGTTTATCAGATGGGGTTTTGAGATATTAAGTTGAGGGGGAGATTTTTTTTATTAACTTTTAAACTATTTATTTAAGCTTATTTCTTTGAATCACAATTAACAGAGGTCCAATTATATCCAAAATGTTTTTCAAACACTACCTTATTGTTCCATCTAATCTCTCTAATACTTGTTTTTTTAAACAAACAGGTTACAACGATGGAATCTTGCTTAAATTAAGCTAAAATTAGTAACCAATGCTTTCTTTAGAGCTCCAGCAACGTTTGAACCCATCATAATGTATGAGACAAATGTAGATCGTGGCTTGTTACAACTGTGTTTCAAGGACAGCGAACCATTTTATCCAATCTACAACGTGTCGGGTTCAAAAAACTGTTTTTTCAAGAGATTTGTTTTACTTTGACTGTAACTCTTGAGGGTGATGTGATAGGACTTTGACATATTCAACAAACTTATGTATTTTGATCAGATGAACAACTTTTTCTAAGACATAAAAGCACTAATTTGAAAAACAAGAAAGTAAGCAGTTTTATCTCGCTATAGGTGGACCCCTCGGCAAAAATTTTAATACTAGAATATGCTCCATGTAAAACAGAACAATGTTGCTGAAGACATCAAATGTCTAGCTCTTCATCCCTGGGCGCTATTAATTTCGTACAGCTAGATTGACGTTCTGCACCACTGAGCAGTGAAAGTAATTTCTCTTTTAACTTTGGCTTTGAAAGTAAAACAAAAGTGATTTTTCCTTATTCACTCTGATTTTTCAAACCACAGACTAGAAGGTACATTTTAAGAAATGTTGAAAATTTTATCAGAAATACTTTTTTATGGCAAAAAGCGGTATGGTAGGGTTCAGGTAGAATAAAAGTTCATTGTGTGCATAGTACTATCTTTATCCTAAGCTGGCAAAATAAACTAATTATATTTTTTTTTAATTTTAGGACTAAAGTAGGCTCTGGGTCCAATGTTGGAGAACTTACCCTAATTTTGAAATGATCAATTTGCTGTCTAAACAAGCCATTTTACTAAAATTTAACAATGTTTTTTTTTCGCATGGATTTCACTTTTTTTAAACGTACACAAAAACCGATTAAAAAATCCAGTCCACAATAGTTATGATTATTCAAGAACAATTCATTTATGATGCATTTATTTGTTACTTGTTCACTAAGTAACTGTATGTTGATAATATGTGCGTTTCATTTGCTGTTTTCCATTCAGTTAATTCATTCCGTTTTGTTATACTGTTTTTAATATCGGGACAATTTTTGGAGTATTTTCCGAATATTTTTCCTAACGCAGTACTTTCAGCTTCCAATTAGCTTTGGATGGTGTATTTTTTAGAGCTGAAAAAATAAAAAAAACATAAGAAAATTTTTTTTACTAACCATTTTCAAACAGCTATTTATTCACCCTCCTCATCCTTCGAAGCAGTTTGAATTAAAATCCATATTTTCACCAAAATCATTTTCAAAAAGATTCGCCTGATACTTAAGTTATAGACTTTACACATTTCAACTTAAAGTGTTCCCAAACAGTGCTTGTCATGGCATGAAATCTGGCGATTTTGCGTATTGCAAATTCCTTTTTTTTATTCAAGCAAAAAATGCAAATAAATTCCTTTGAACTTTGAACAAAGAAACGATTAGTATTGAAAAGAGGAAAACATATGTTTAGATATATTCACCCATTATTTTAAAGATTTTAGTTGAAGCAGTTCTGATTTCAAAATTTCCTGAACATTGTTGGTGGTGATCTGCGATTTCATTTAGGATTACGTTATATTTTTAAGATTTAATAACATTCAATTGAAAAGCAGATTTTTTTTTAATTTAATAGCTCGAAAAGAAATAATCTGTTCAGGCTTCGATGGTTTCATGAGTTCATTTTGATTCCTGGAAATTATCATATAAACAAAACCTTAATAAAAATTTTGTGTCTTTTTTACCGGTTCAATCCTAAAGAATATCACCACAGTTCAACTTTCATATTCTCTGAAAAAAGTAATATTTTCAAAAGAAAAAAAAATAGTTATGTTGACAAAAAGAATATCGAAGTATACATTTGTCCCATTTATTGGGGCAAGTGAAAACACATAGGTCTTTTTCAGATGCGTAAGTGAAAAGACTTCAAAAATAATTTAATACTTGTTCTTGTTTGTCTGTTTTATCAACTTTCATTGCTATATCCTTAATAAGTTTTTCTCCGGAATAAATTAATGCTTGGTACTTCAATTTCACTGAATGCTGTTCAACCAAAAGATCTTGATTTACAAAGACCTTCATAATAATTTTGAATATCCGCTTAAGATTCAACATTTGGGATATCCTTTCTTGCTATTCTGGAGATAAAATTCTTAAATTGTAGATGTTTCATAGCTGAATGGCGCGTTTTCACTTATTCCACCTAAGAAATAAAAGGATTAATATTATTTTTAACACTTTCAGGTCATATTAAAAGTTCATCATAAAAATCTGCTGCCCCTGGAATATCAATCACAAAAAAACTTTTCAATAAAAATGTGAATCAAAAGTCTCTTCTATAAAGCCAAAATATGTAAAACAAAAACACACTTTTCATATTAAGTTTGTACTTGAATTGTGTGTAAACAAACAGTAAATGTGTAAACAGTTTTTTGGTGAATGATTTTAAAAAAAGAGTTCAGTGTTTTTAATTAAATTTGTTTTGGGCCCAACAATTTTTGGATGAAGAAATAATGTATACATTTTTTGTAAAAGTTGATAGTTTGCACTTGCTCTAGTCTACTTTCTTATTTGAAAATTCTTCCAGAAAATGCATATCCTCACTATTTTTCATTAAAAAGTAGATTATTTTATTGATAACTTTAATTTACGTTTGCAAAAAATCAAATAGTTCATTCGGCCTTTTAATACTTCAATCCTATCTAATCTATTTCAAAGAACAGACTCTTGTTGAGAGGAAGAATGACCAAGTTGGATAAAATCCTCTATATGTTAATAAACAAAATAGAATAGAATAGACTGTTGTTCAGTTAATGTGTCTAGCGTTCTAGGCGTATTGGATTATACGAAATTGAATGTTAAGATTTCCAATTTCTTATTTTCAAACGTCCGCAAAGTGTCATTACATTATTTCATATTTATCTTAACCAAATTCATGATTTTTTGCAACAATTTACTACTTAAATTAACACGAATTAAAAATGGTTTTAATATTTAATATCGTTTATATTGTTTTGATTCGATCGATAAAATATCAATCTGTGTCACATCTAGGCGTCATTTATTACCATGTGCTGTGTACAAATAAGCAAGAAAAAAACACATCTAGGTTGCATATCGCCCCCACGTGCGTAAGAAATATAGGTACTTGGTTGAGAAATAGGCGCCTAATTTTTAAATTTTTCCAGCGATCAATGAACTGTATGCTTTGGTTACTATTATCTTGCTACAACGTTTGCTAGCGACGCCTCGCCCATGGAGACGAAAAACAAACCCCTCAAAGAAATGAAAATCTCTAAAAATGGTTGCCTGACTTTTCAATTTCAGATTTTGGCAAAACAAATATTATATGTTTTATTCGATCAGCAAAATGTCAACCTGAGTCACATCTAGGCGTCATTCATAACCATGTGCTGTAGAAATGAGGTAGGAATCAAGAACAAAGAAATTACATCAAGGCTTCATATCGCCACCACTTGCATTGAAAATATGCTTGGTTGAGAAATACGCGCCAAAATATTCTCACTGATCAGTATGCTATGCATTGGTTACTATCTTCTAACGACGTCTGCTCGCGACGCCTCGACCTTGGAGACGAAAAACAAACCGCCCAAAGAAAAAACAATCTCGAAAATATGGAAGCCATGACTTTTATTTCATTCAAAAAACTACAAATTTAATTATTACGGACAATTGGTGCGACTTTGTGTTATTTTTATTCAATATAAACCGATTCGCATGGCTACAGAATATTCTAAAAATAATTTCATTCGAATCGTTTGGGTAATTTCGGAGGAGTAGTACTACAAACACCGTTACAAGAGAATTTTATATAATAGATTAGTTCAGAATTACGGAACTCTTAAAATATTATAGACTAAAATTTTACTGAGAGTTCAAACATTCCAATACCAAGTAGCCCATCTTGTGTGGTGGTCATGATGGAAGGGAGGAAGTTTCAACAACGTCTTTTAGACGATATGGTAGTATTTCAATCATTCAGAATAAATTATTCTAAATCCTCAGTTGCCCCTTCAAGCCAGATGTAACGTGAAACAACCATCATAATCTCGTTTGTCATTGTCAATGATATTTTGTTGACGTCAAATCATATCGGATCTCGCCCAGCCAAGGTGCTGTCAGCGGGATATTTAAGACGGTAGCCGGTATTTCATCACCTCGGAAGACAGACACTCATAAGTCGATTGCCGCCTCGTGTAATAAATTGTAGCTCACTCTAAACAGCTCGACATTAATATCCCGGACTTGAAATTCATTTTAATTAGACCCCTCTATAGCATACATATATAAATGACGAATATTTCATGTTTAATTTGACCATTTACCCAAATTGGCGATAATTTGATATTATGACTGGTTAACTTATCATAATAATAATATTAATTAATTAACTTTTTCTCAAACCTGTCCGCTTGCAGTCACTTCGCTCGTTGATGGAATGCCGTTTAAAGCAACGTGAAGTTGAAAGAGACGAAGAAAAAAAACAACGCGTACAAAATGTTTATTTACTTTAATACCTGTGTGTGCAATGCGCGTCAACTTTTGCCGCCTTGCCGCCTTGCCGCTTGCAGTTTTCGGACTGTCACTCGTTCTCAGTCAGTTGTGCTGTTCTTGGAGTAGCGCGTTGCAGTTGAGCGGTCTCCATCAACAGACCCAGGAATCTTCACACCAGCCAGACCCGATGGCGAGACCCCGGCTTTTCATTATCTACACCACGGTTCAGTGAGATAAAAGTCGTTTACGCGATCGCGCACCACTTACACTCACACACTACGCACAGAGCCTGGTTTGGGTTGTTTAGTGAAAGAATACACCCTGAATGGGATGTGGAAGGCGTAAAAGTGTGAAGAAAATCTTCCGTATGTCAACTCAAGAGCACCTCCGGACAACACTCTATATGTAGCAGCTATCGATTTACGTACACCCTCATCCACTCACCTGCACTGGGGCCAGTTCCCTCACGGTTAAGCCACGGCTCTTTAATCTTTATCGCAGTTTCTCTACCCGGGTCCAAAAGCCAAGCCGTTTCGGTCGAAGCCCAACCACCCCTATCAATGCCAAGCCGGGTCTTTGCAATGGGAAACTGTCAACGTAACGATCCTGGCCACGCGGCTGTTGCCCTAAAACAACACATTAAGCGCTCTTATCAGCGGACACGCATCAGCCCCCTTCGAAAGAGGAAAGCGAAAAAAAAAACCGACGCGGGGAAAAAAGAAGCAGAAAAATTAAAACCGCTGGAAATTATTTTGAGACTTTATGACACTTTATTCCGAGAAATTGGTGGACACACGATTTGGCCTCGCCGCGTCGGTTGGCTGCTGCCCCTTTCATTGATTAATTAATATATAGGTATTCTTACTTTCCTTGGTAGCTGAGCCGGTTGCGCTCTAAACGATCGTTGATCTTTGAAGGGTTGCGTTTCTGAGAAAAATGACTTTCGATTTTCGGCTTTCTTGATGGGAATCGAACAGCTTATGCTGGCATTGATTCATCAAGGTGTAGTGAATAAGATGTACGTAATAAAAAGAAATTGGTTTTCATGTAGAATTACAGTTAAAGATATATAAGAAATAGGACAAGATTTGTTTACACTCAGAAAAATACTATTATGTATGCCATAAGATTCTCTTATGAAGTGGCGCCATAAGAAAAATTAATGAAATTCATAAGATTGTCTTATGACGCGAATGAATTCTGAAGATGAACGCCTACTTCAATGAGAGGTTGTTGCTTTTCATAAGAGATTATTATGGAAACAGTAAATCACTTTCTAATAAGAAAAATTCTCGATATTTCATGCTGAAAACATTCACTTTATTGTTTGCCAAATTTGTTTAAAATTAAATCCTTCATGGTCACCATTAGCAGCGCATCAACAGACGGCTCCATCAAAGTTTTTTTTTGCCGCATCTAAATCTTCGACCTTTCGTTTTTGCCGATCAGCTTGCTGAAAAGTAAACAAATAATGTATTTTAGTTTACTAATATATTCAACGTTCACACCAAAAACATCAAATAGAACTTACCATTCCGGAGATAACAATAACATTTAACATTAAAGGAAAACTATAATAACTATGAACTGGCTATTGCTTCGTATTGTTAGATGATGAAAAAAAACTGATGCTATGAATGAATGTGTTCATCATTTTTTCACAATGCCGTTTCTTCTATTTTTCATAAGAACATCGTATGAAAATTGAAAGAATTTCATAAGACTCTTATGAAAAATTAGTTTGGACGCAAAAAAGTGGTTCATAAGATGTATCTTATGAAATTTATAATAAGATTTCCTCTGAGTGTAGGTGTATTATTGCAAACGCTTCAACAACCGTTCAAATGAGACGCAATGTTAGGTGTCATGTATAGGAAATGTAGAGGAGTAAACGAGAGAGAAATCAGACAATCGCATTGATCAGAGAGCGACAAATGCGAGACGGTCATTCTATCCGTGATTGTTGCGGAATAAAGAAGTGTAGGAGAAAATATCCGTGAACCTTGGAAAGGCGAAAAATCCGCTTGGAACATCGGAAGGATACTACACAAGGGTTGGTAAGTAAGTTGCGAAGCGTAATTTTCAAACATAATGACATTTGAATAAAGCTCGAGTCTCTCATGTCAATGATCATAATACTGAATCTCGTTTAGGTGTCATTAAAATATCAAAACAAAAAAACATCAATTGTTGTCATTGATAGGCAATTGTAATTCTCGAATCACATTTCTAAACGGCATCCTTATCGTTGTTGTTTTGAACGAAAATTATTATGAAGTAAGTTGACCGACCTACATATGAAAAGAAACGATCAGAAAACAAAAAAAAGTACAATTCGGTACCAGAACAGCAAAAATAACAGGACAACTTCGGGTCAGAAAAAGAGCTCATAAAAACAACTGTCATATGGACCTGTAAGTTCTAAATGGTTTCTTCGCGAGATTTGCAGGGAATTATTTTTTCCTGTAGATCGGGACGCTTTTTTTCATAGTTGCTCCCCTTTAAAATATTTGAATAGATTAAAATAGAAAAAATGAGAAACGCAATACATCAAATAATTTATTTTTTTTTAGGCATAACAAATCTATCTACAAAATTGAACTAACGTCATCACAATCACAACAAGATGAAAATAAAATTTCGCATTTCCTTGGCCGCATTTTTTTTGCTTTGGTCGCAGAAGCATTGCTCCGGGCTATGATGTCCTCCGAGAGAAAGACCGACTGTTACCAAACGATGACAGGTCAGTTCCTGTGTAAATAAAGAAAAGAATATTGTTATTATGTTTATCAATCGCTAATCAGTTCGCTAACTTTGTGTTAGTGGTTTAATTTGCCGCTAAATTTGTATTTAGCTAGCGAATTAAAAAGTTCCGCTATTTTTTGATGCCACTAGCAGAAGACCGCCAACTCCCATATATTTGTTTCAAACTCATGGATTAATACTAATCCAAGTCTACGTTTAATAATTTATCTGGTTTGAGAGACATTGGGTAACATTATGACTTCAATATGCGCTCCAGATGAACATTGTCGCATAGAATGGTCTTAGCGGATGTAAAATTTTGTCTCCGGAACCGAGTGTTCGGTTTTTGTGCCATTTTGTAAATTTCCTGAATGAAATTTTCTTCTAAACAACTTTGTTCAAGACCGTAACTTAGTATCTCATCAGATAGCTAAGTATTGACCTGTTGAATTAAATTGATAGCAGTTCAATCGAACCTAAAAATATTGGATGAGTTTTGACCAAGGTTGCGAAATCACATGAGATTGAGATTTTATCGAGTGAGCTTTTTCCTTTTTGAATCTCAGTGCGACGTTCATTAATTTCATGGTAAGCATAGAAAAATAACTGGCTTGAATGTTAAAGATTTCTCTGTCTGAGAGTCACAAATAGAAAAACTACTTTTTTGAAGGCAGAGATGCCATATGCTTCCGATGAAGGACGGATGTTTCTGATGGAAGACTAAGAGATAACATTTGCAATTTCCTGAAAATAATAGTCAGAACTTAAACAAGTGTTTCAGTTCAGAAGAAACCGAATAATTAGAATAATACCAGTTTAACAATGTAAACATTGATTGTGAATAACATTTTTCATTTTAAACATTTTACTGAAGAAGGTAACAACATGACTTGCAAGAATGTGATTATCATATTGCTGTCTTAGGTTAATGAAAATTTTACTGAAGGAACAACAGGTATTTATGACCACACTTAGCATAGCAATACGTTATTCTGGTGTGTAAGTCTCGCTCGTATTGGGACGACGAAAGACGTGCAACTTATGAAATTGTATTTCCCGCAGCAATTTAAATCTGTTTGAAACGTTGATGCAAATTTTTTGCAATTTTATCATGGACAAAGAATTGCAAATATTGAAATTCCCAAGCTAAAAATTCTTTTAAAAGGACCCCATTGACTTAATGTGCTTGCCAGAATAAACATCTAAAATTTCCTAGACATCACTACAAACTAGAAAAAAAATTTAAAACATATTTGATTATTAATCAAGTGCCGCAAAGACAACTAAGCTGAGAAACACCAAAATTCACCGTTGCAATTTTCAGAAAACCCTTGGCCAAATTTAAAAAATTGAGTATCTTTGAATTACCGAAAGTGTTTCGTCAATTTTGTATAATAAAGTTCCACGATTTTATTTATAGCATTCGAGCTATGCTTCTGCTTGTAGCGGCAACCGAAAAAAAACGAAGCTTAAATTTTTGGGTAGCTATAGTTTTAATAAGAAGTGTATTCGAAAAAAATGCAACACTTTGTTCTGTCAAGTGGTTTTTGAGATAGCGTCCAATGAAGAAATTTTTCAACTTAAATTTTTAGGCAACGCGTGCGCTACCACCTTTTTTTCAAATCAAAGCTATTTTTGATTACGCTTGCTGTTTCCTGAAATTTTCCTTCAAATTAACTCACTCGCTCGAAGTTACAACAAATTTGGCAGATTATCCTCCTTCGGCACAAAAACAACATATTTGACTTTTTATCAGTCCATCACCATTTTTGAGTAATGGCACGCTTACAGATCCAAATTAAACAAAGTATAAACTTTGTGGGACCTGTTGAAGTGCTCTGCAGAGAAAACAGTTGCATTTGGAGGCAGTTTTTTTTGTATTTTTAGCCATTCGCCGTGTCAACTGCTATGAAAGACTGAGTAATTTTAAGTTTCCACAGATCGTTATCCTCATCAAGTAGACCTACTAGACATTATAAAAATATAAAATTATAACAATATAAAAAGCTTCAAAAGAATGGCAATACTATATGTGAAGACAAATTTTTAAGATATGCAAGAATCCCAAATGGGATCTTAATAATGTGATGGAAATATGATATCAGACATATAATCTGTACAGTGATGGACATACGCGGGAGTTGATAAGACGACCAAGTAGTACAGAAAATGACAAAGAAATGTGTAAACAAATATCCAAAGGATAAATTGTCCCTCCCACTTCAAATGATGCGTATGGGGTGGTGGGAGGACCCAAATGGGCCTCATGGGACCATCACAAAAAAAATAAAAAATTATGTTTTTCATTTGTTTCTCCTTGTTCATCTCCAGGAAATACAGGCGACACTTATCAACGAAAAGTTCCTGGTTGGAAACTCCTCTCACTTCATGGAATCGATAATCATCACTTTATTCAAATTTTTGTTAACTATTGGGTCTTCTAGGACGTCTTAATGGGTTTACACCACCAAATGAATATGACAGAAATAATAATGTGCCATTGAATATCAAGTTAGATCAAATATTTCTTTCTACAGTTCGGACTAGCTGTAAAATTGCTTCTTTTGTTAAGCTGCTATACTACTCATTTCTTGTTGATGATCTTATTTTAAAAGACCCGTTGAGTTTAAATTCTTTGGTTCAATTTTGATAGAATTGAGCGGGACGATTCGAGTAAAGGGAAAGAAGGAAAATGTAAAGAAAACTAGGAAAAATAGAAAAAAGTCGCCAAATTGAACATGGTAAGACGAAGTTTACCGGGTCTGCTAGTATTTATATAAACCTAAAATCAAACCAAATACAAAGAAAAAAATAATTTACACAATTTGAGAGGAAAATAAGTCCAAATGGCATTTAACTCCCAATATTGGTATAGATGTGGTTTTTGGGCACCTCTTGTGTTCCTAGAATGAAATCGTTTTTCTTTATGAAGCATTCGTATCTAAGCATGACGATCATGCTTCGCCAGCTAGTCGAAAAGACGTCGAACGATTCGACGCCGTCTACGCGCAATGTCTTCATTAAGGTCGAATGATGATTGTTTGATGGTTATCGATAGTATGTATGTAAATATGTTCCACAGGCAGCGATTCACAAAAACTTGCAGTTTTCGCGTCATCACCGCAAATGGGCACCAAGTTTCACACCCGTACAACAATACGGATTTGACGTTTGAGTTGAAGATTCGAATTTTCGTTCGTAGAGAGATCTGGCGTCACCGCCAGATGTTCCGGAGGCTCTCAAACGCAAATCGGGCCTTTCTGATCCGGGTTTCGATGTCTTATCTGGTACCACCATCAGGCTTTATCTGGCTACCAATATACTGGAAGCACTCCACTTTCTGTTGTTGCCCAGCTATCACGAAATTTAGAGGATTTACTGTGTCGATTTCCATCGACTTGGTCTTTCTGACATTGATTTTGAGATCTGCTTCCTTGGAGCTTTCGGTGAAGTCGTCGAGTTTGCTCTGCATGTCTTGTTGTGTTTGGGCGAGCAAAACACGATATTGTTTTCCAGGTCAAAGTCGTTTAGATGCTCCATATTCGAAGGATTCCAGGGCAATCCTCGGTTCGGTCTATAGTCAATCGATCCAGTCTCATCCTTTACGTTGAGAAGGAGTAGCGGTGGTAAGATACATCCTTGTCTCACTCCAGCAGTTACCGGGATTGGTTCGGACCAGACACCGTCGTGCAAGACTTTGCACAAAAATGCCTCGTATTGTGCTTCGATGAGATGGAATAGTTTCTCTGGGACCCCTCTTCGTCTTAGAGCAGCCCACGTGTTTTCGTGGTTCAGTCGGTCAAATGCTTTTTAACAAATAACGAACACCAGTAGAAGAGAGTCCTGAAACTCGTTGATTTGTTCCAGTATTATTCGTAGCGTTGTGATGTGGTCCACACATGATCGACCGGATCGGAATCCAGCTTGTTGCCGTCGGAGGGTTGCGTCTATTTCTCCTGGATCCTGTTCAGGATCCTTTTGCAGAGTACTTTGAGAGTTGTACAAATTAACGTTATGCCTCGTAGGTACTTATGTACCCTACACAGTTAGAAAAATCCTTGTAACATTACAAGCAACTGCATGGGTAGAAGGGAATCGGGTATTTACATGCATCAATACGGCCTTATTCATGTAAACTTCCCATCGCCTTCAACTGATTTGTTTACTGTAAACCTACATTTCCAATCATTCTTTTTGGTATGGTTGTTTATCCAATAAGAAAAGCATCGATATTTGTCGATAAGAGATTTTAATACCTTACACATACATTTTATTTGATCCACACAAGAAAAATTGGTACCTATTCAATAAATTTTCACAAATACCGTTTTTTTTGGTGCTATTCCCCCGACGACGGCAACGGCGATTGACATGCTGGTAGAAAAATAAGTTGCGGTCACACTTGCGGTAGCCCGTGCTTTCGTTGAATTCAAGTGGCATTTTTTTCTGGAACAAATAAAATTGACAATTCGATATAATAATTGCAGTAATTAGAAGGGTATTAGGTTTTATTTCTCACTTACTTGCTTTAAAACTCAGCATGCACCACCTCGATTCGAACAGAAGCGAACAGCATACGAGCAGGTACAAGATTTACATGAAATTGCAAGCTAATTGATGAAGTTCGCCTTCGTTGGGAATCCAATAGGAACGAAAACAAAACAGAATTGGCAAACTGACATTGACGCTGGATTTCGCATGCGGTGACATGTAAAGTTCATCTTAGCCTTTAAATGTTATACTCTTTTTCATATTTTTCGTGGCGATGATGTGAAAACGTGCAATGTAAGATTACATTTTTCTTTCTGTGTACTCATGATTTCA
The DNA here is from genome assembly GCF_029784155.1 of Uranotaenia lowii. Classification (NCBI taxonomy): domain Eukaryota; kingdom Metazoa; phylum Arthropoda; class Insecta; order Diptera; family Culicidae; genus Uranotaenia; species Uranotaenia lowii. The sequence goes on from NC_073692.1 coordinate 3,878,148, forward strand.
AATTTTTACGAGATACTCCGGCTGGTTTCAACCCACAGTACATTGTATATCAGTTTTCAGCTCGTTTGCTGCCCTGTCCTACCCTCCACTAATCCCCAATAACAGATTAAAGCTGAACATTTTAGATTTAAAAAGGGTACATGATAAATATCGGGGGGGTACATGATCGAGTCGGACCATTATCTGGTGATGGTGATGATGCGCCCAAAACTCTCCGTAGTGATGGACGAAGAAAATGCCGCGCGGGCGGCAGTAGTGCAAAGAGGCACCCGTCGAAATGTGGAAAATCACCGACAGCGGAAGAGGCAGCGAGTCCGACTTTTCCAGGAGAAAAAGCGCCGCCTGGAGGAGGAGGAGCTCCAGGAGCTGGAGCAGCTGCATCGTTCCCAAGAAACACGAAAGTTCTATCAGAAACTCAACGCATCCCGCAAAGGCTTCGTGCCGCTAGCCGAAATGTGTCGGGATATGGACGGGGTATCCTGACGGACAATCGTGAGGTGATGAAAAGGTGGAAGCAGCACTTCGATGAACACCTGAACGGCGCACATGCAGGAGATCAAGACGGTGGGGGAAGGTACATCGCCGGCGTAGCCAACGACGAAAAGCAGCCACTCCCAACGATGAGTGAAGTTAAGGAAGCCATTCGCCAGCTGAATAGAAACAAGTCGGCTGGGAAGGATGGCATCGCAGCTGAACTCATCAAAATGGGCCCGGACAGGTTGGCCGATTGCCTACATCGGTTGATAATCCGGATCTGGGACATAGAACAGCTACCGGAGGAGTGGAAGGAGGGGGTAATATGCCCCATCTACAAGAAGGGCGACAAATTAGACTGTGAGAACTACCGAGCGATCACTGTCCTCAATGCCGCCTACAAAGTGTTGTCCCGAATCCTACTCCGCCGCCTAACGCCACAAGCAAACAGATTCGTGGGAAGTCATCAGGCCGGCTTCATGGAGGGACGGTCTACGACGGACCAGATATTCACATTGCGGCAAATCCTCCAAAAATGCCGTGAACACCAAGTCCCTACGCATCATCTATTCATCGACTTCAAAGCCGCATACGACACGATCGACCGTAACGAGCTATGGAAAATCATGGACGAAAACGGCTTTTCCGGGAAGCTGATCAGACTGATCAAGGCGACGATGGATGGAACGCAGTGCTGTGTGCGGATTTCGGGTGAATCGTCGAGTTCATTCGAATCGCGCAGGGGGCTTTGACAAGGTGATGGTCTATCCTGCATGATGTTCAACGTGGCGCTAGAAGGTGTTATTCGACGAGCGGTGGGCGAAATGCGGGGCACGATTTTCAACAGATCCAGTCAACTTATCTGCTTTGCCGATGACATTGATATAGTCGGCAGATCATCTGCGGCGGTGGAGGAGATCTACCGCAAACTGAAACGCGAAGCAGGAAGGATTGGGTTGATGATTAATACGTCCAAGACAAAGTACATGCTGGCCTGCGGATCCGAGACCGACCGAACCCGCTTGTCCAGTAATAACAAGGTCACGATCGACGGCGACGAGCTGGAGATAGTCGAAGACTTTGTCTATCTCGGCTCACTGGTGACCGCAGACAATGACACCAGCCGTGAGATCCGGAGGCGAATTATCAGCGGAAGTCGTGCCTACTATGGACTCCACAAGCAACTGCGGTCGAGAAGACTTAGCCCTCGCACGAAGTGTAACCTGTATATGATGCTCATTAGACCGGTTGTTCTCTACGGGCACGAGACATGGATATTGCTCGAGGAGGACCTGCGTACACTCGGAGTATTCGAGCGACGAGTGTTAAGAACCATCTTTGGCGGCGTACAGGAGAACGGAGTGTGGAGGCGAAGGATGAACCACGAGCTCGCGCGCCTCTACGGCGAACCCAGTATCCAGAAGGTGGTGAAGGCTGGCCGGATACGCTGGGCGGGACATGTTGCGAGAATGCCGGACGACTGTCCTGCAAAACAGGTGTTCGCTACGAATCCGGTAGGAACAAGAAGAGCGGGGGCGCAACGAGCGAGGTGGTTAGACCAAGTGGAGCGTGATCTGGCGAACGTGGGGTGCCCGAGAAATTGGAGAACGGTTGCTATGAACCGAGTGAATTTTAGGAATTATGTTCGTCAAGTTATGTCGTGAGACGGAATACTATGTAAATAAAATAAATAACATGATAAATATGTGAGAAAAATGTAAGATAAAAATATCGAAACATGACGAAAAATATAAAAACAGTTCACCAAATTCAACAGCATTAGAACTAGGCCAACTTTGGGAAAAGATCGTTCATCTTTGATTTCTTGACTTCAAATCCTAATTATGTCCAGATTACTCCTGATGATCAGAATTGGTTGTTTTCTTCCAATACTTCAAAAATATCAATTTCTTTGCATATTACACTTCCTTAATTCTGATAACGAACCGTACGCGGAACTTCCAACCCGACCAACGACCAACCCGACAAACATTGCAGCAACCTTATCTATTTCTATGTGTTTACGATGACTCTTTCCTCTAACATGCAAGTAAAACCTTCCATAATCATCACATTTCAATACAAATCAATATTTTTTCCTATAAAAGTTTCTTCAAGACTATTTGCTTCCATTCAAGCAGCTTTTTCAGACACTCCTTACATAAATCCTTTTTCATTAAGAGCCCCAACTCAATTAACAAAAAAAAAAACAAACTAAACACGACGTTCCCGCATCCACGCGGTTAGAAACACTTTTAATGAAATTTTACATTTCACCGGAAATCTACTAAACATCCGGTGAACACTTCAAAACTACACTCGGGCATCCTTTCCAGCACTTTTTGAAATCTTCATTTCTAATTTATAAAGTAAATTTTAAATTTATGACATTTTCGCGGATGGGGAAGAAAACGCTTTCGATTGGCAAAAGTCATCGCCTTCTTCGTTTGATGATAACCGATAGTTAGAAAATAACTGATCTCTAATGAAGGGAAATAAATCATACTAGGTATTCATCTTTCGATGCTGAAAAGCATCGATTGTAGAGATAACAGACTTTTTATGTTGACAAGTTAAACTGACTAGGTGACTAGGATTGGAGGTGAAATGTGAGCTTTAGTTAAACTAAGGCTTAGGCCCAGGCCCAGCAAAAAGTTGGAATGCCAGATCTTGCAGTTTATATCACAGGAATAACTAATTCAATTTCTCCAAACTTAACGCCATTGAAGTGATTGAATAACGTGATTTTTTAGATTTAATATTCGACGTAAAAGAAAGTTAAAATAATGATTATCTTTGGTTTTATGCCGATTATAAGAATCCTTTGTCTAAAGGTGGGTTTGAGTTTTAAAGGGGTAATTCGATCAAACATAAGTCTAGATTATAAACTCATCTCATAGTTTCACCATATTGTTTGGTGTTTTTAAATTTAAGTTCCTTTTCATGTTACCGACACATTTCGATATTTCATTTCATAAACGAAGCTGACTCAAACATCATGTCAAAATTTAATTATTTTTCAAACGCTTTAACTTGATCCTTTCTTTCTCAAACAGCCAGTAATCAGGGCAGTTCTGGGAAAGTATCATCAGATTCTGACACCTACAGTACCGTTCATAATTGTATAGAAATTGGAAGCACGCGCACTGTCACTTCGACTTTGAACTTCCATAACTTTTGACTCTGATGATATTTTTTGATCAAATTTACTGCGTTAGATAATACAACTATCACACTATTATATCACAAAATTTGAGCTTTCTGGAGTTTGTGTGGCCTGAGATACAGTCATTCTACGAAAATCGGACTTTTTGGACTTTTCTCATTCAAACTGTAATATCTCAGAAACTACGCTACATTTTTTTTTTGAAATTTTGCAGAGTGATTGTTGAAATGTAAAGCTATCATGTCTGAAGTTTTTGAAAAGTTTTATCGATGGGATCAAAAGTTACGGGAGGTACAATTTTTCAGGCATGAACCTAAAAACGCGATTTCTATAGAATTCTGGACGATTGTTTTCATAGGAAACTCCTATTTTATGTTTAACAACCAGTAAATCTATTTCAACCAAAAAATCAAAACAATATTGCGAGATTCTGATTTCAAAACACAAATAGATCTTTAATTTCATTTTTTTATTTCATCATTGCATTTGCCAGACATTTTTTGACTGATTTTTGGATGGAAACGATTATGTTCTCATGAATCGTCCAAAATTCTATAGAAATCGCATTTTTAGGTTTATGCCTGAAAAATTGTACCTCTTGTAACTTTTGATCCCATCGATAAAACTTTTCAAAAACTTCAGCCATGATAGCTTTACATTTCAACAATCACTCTGCAAAATTTCAACAAAAAATGTAGCGTAGTTTCTGAGATATTACAGTTTGAATGAGAAAAGTCCAAAAAGTCCGATTTTCGTAGAATAACAGTATCTCAGGCCACACAAACTCCAGAAAGCTCAAATTTTGTGATATAATAGTGTGATAGTTGATCTATCTAACGCAGTAAATTTGATCAAAAAATATCATCAGAGTCAAAAGTGATGGAAGTTCAAAGTCGAAGTGACAGTGCGCGTGCTTCCAATTTCTATACAATTATGAACGGTACTGTATTTTCGTACGCCAGTTATTCCAACAATGTTTCAGCTCTCGAATCCCCAACCAGCCAAATCTGCCACAGTCAGCAACCGCAACAGCTTAAGGCGAAGAATGCAGCTCAGCGGAAAACTTTCACTGTGCCTGGTGTACATGAACCGTCTCATCTCAGCTCATCTCTCGGCTTGACGCGTTAGATTTTTCATCGCTATCACTCAGAAATAATAATCCTCTGTACACAAATCTTGATTGAGTTTTTGGTGGGACAACTGGTGGAGGAATTTAGGAGAGTAGGGGATATGGGGTAACTTTCATATTGCGAGTATAATCGAGGGCAGAGCGCGGGTACGGTGGGCCGATTCGTCACTTGAAATGTCTCACATCGCCGGTGAATTATTTGCCTATCTGCCGTGCGTTTCCGCGCTAGGAATCTGTCCCGGTCCATCTCTTCTTCGCAAAGACAACGAACGGAAGGTGGTGGCAATTCTTGGAGCAGTAGGACAATGCCAGATAATATGCTCCTCTAGCGTTCCGAAGTGCGAAAGACGACGACGACGACGACGCTGATGGTGCCGAGACGATGGCGACGTCTCCAACCTATCTACAACACAATAGAGCAGCAGCAGAAACATCGCAGTCATCTCCCAGTTGATGAATGCTCGACATAATCATAAGTAATAGCACCCGACGATGCCGGTTTGTGTACACCATAAATACGAAAGTACTTTTGAATTATAAATATAAAATCTGATTATTTAACAACAGTGCAAAATAAAGAGCCGAGACGGAGGAGACGCACCGAAAATTGTATTGTTTTGGTCCGCTGGCAGTTCAGCGATTCTCAGCTAAATCAGCAAAAATAATGTGCAAAAAAATATTAATAAGAAATTAATCCATTATTCATAACCAATATCCTTTTTGCCATGTTTGTCATTTTTGTCATTTTTGTCATTTTTGTCATTTTTGTCATTTTTGTCATTTTTGTCATTTTTGTCATTTTCTGAAGGCATTTAGATGCGATTGATTCAAGGCTATTTAGAAGCGATCGTCACTATCACGGACATCCTTTTTTAGTTATAAGTCATTTTTTAAACATGTTCTGTAAGAAGCTGATTTGAAAAATAACAAAGTTGAGCTCCTCTGCCGTAAAGAGTCTCGTCTTCTCGCGCACTCGAAGTAATTGTTAAAAAAGCGTGTAAACCATCGTAGCATGGCAAACAATCACAAATACTAAACCGTACAGACTACACTCGAGTTCCTTGACGCCTCTGGACTTTGTGTTGCCACTAAAAGGTGAGGTTGGTGGAGGCAAGAGCGGGTTTACAAAGTGTTTGAAGGAATTCAAATACATAACCCGTCCGAATAAAATTTGTAATTGTGTCTAAAAATACACCATCCAAGTCTAGAGGAGCCGGATGCGACCCCAAAATTAACGATTAAATATTAAACTGACAGAGCACCTGAAATAAAACGGGAAAGTTTGTCGATTTTTTTTTGTTCCTCCTTAATGTGAAGCACCTAGAGATGTCAGTTGAATGGTTTTGCAACGAAATAATTTACCCATGCATTAATTGTCAGATCATATCGCAGGCAGACAAATTTGTTCGTTTAATGTTGTATAAATACATATATTTGTAGGTATATGTAGTCGATGGTTTTCCCGACCTACGGCACGAAAATGGGCTCATCGAAAGCCAAAGAATTGGAACAATACGACCGGCTGAAGCGCGACGATTGTTGTCGTAGGCAGAAGCACTACCAGCTAAGCTTCCAAACATAAATAGGCAGGTACCTACTCTCACGTGCAAAAGATTTGTTCGCGATTGAGAAAACAAGCCAAAGACACCAATTCTCCTAGGGCCGAATAATATTTCTCCCCACACCCCTTCTCGATGTTTTCTGACTTAAGGAAGCCAGAGGAGCATAAATCGGATAAATGCCTCTCGTCTTCGATGCACAAGCTAAACGAAAAAAGGAACTTATTATGCTGTGCACATGCACCCATTCCTCATATTGTGTGGGGAAAACTTCAGCAGCGCTTTCTTGCCACCATCATCCCACCTGTTTGTGACGGGTATGAATAAGAAGAAGCAGTCAAATCATACTTAAGGTGACCAATGGACGACTTTCGATTAACTACAATGTACAACGAGTCAATCGAACATATAACAAAATTGGAGCCTCCAGTTGTAGAAACACTTAAACAGAACTTACAAAATACCATAACAAAGTTGGTAACCTTAACACCCCGCGGGACTTGCGAATCGATCCGATGTTGCGGGTGGCTTAGCTTTACTTATGTAGCTTAGCACAGTCTGTCTGGGACGCCGCGGGACATAATGTGCAGGCAGCCAACCAGCCAGCAGTGAGCCAAACCAAGTGAAGATGAACCGATTTCGGTGCTTTCAGGTGGCCCCATCAGTAGGTACCCACTTAACTACACACCTACCAAGTGCAGTGCAGTGGCCCGTGGTTTAAGCCAGAAACAATGAGCGCCATCAGGCCAAACGGAGCGAGCATTTCTAGATTGTTGGACAAAGGGCTTGCAAATAAGTAGCGCTAATGGTCGTTGATCATACTACCCCCTTTTGCCCCAAATCTTCCCCCACCCCCACAATTTCATCGATTTCAATTGATTACAAAAAGGGGGACCTTCTGCACAACAGCAACAACAATGTTCAGGTCCACCCGAAAGCAACGTGCGAGATAAACAATTGGGACGTGCTGCAAATAATTTGAATGTCAAGTGCGCTAGGAATGCAATGAGGCATGTGAAACTAGCATTGAATAAATTATTGCAAGAATTCGGATCGCGCTTATGCTGATTGCCTTTGAATAATGGCAAATTTGATAAACGCCAGGAGATTCGAACCTGGGGTCAAGTGCCTGAGATTATCGCTCGACTTTTTTTGAGTGTCAGCTTCAATCGCCATATTTTTTAATGATTTTTGCTTACTTTCTTAAGGTAAAAGTTGTTTATTGTAGAGTTAATTAAGTTGATAGTTGATACAAAGATGTTTCATATGCTGTTGATTGGCACAGTTTTTGCGTATACTTGAGATGCGATGATGATTGAGAGCGAAGGAGTAGGCGTTGACTTGATTGCAACGCACGTGGTTTTTTTCCTCCGTCGATTTTTTTCTGAAATTTATTCTTTCTATTGAAATTAAAGTGAAATCCCGATTAAAGGCTTCTATCCGATGGAACTAGAATTAAAATGCATCGTGCCGGATAAAGTTAGATGTGAAATTTTTGGAGGTATTCACGATGTTATGTTTTTGGAATCTCACTCGCAAGGCCAAATAAACGACAGATCCCTGATTGTTTGTGTTTTTACTTGAAAAAATAGTGAAAGTGGTCAAGTTTTTCGAAAGTTGTTAAAAGTTGAAGAATTTAAAACTTTTATCCGTGCTTTTTGTGTCCTTATTACGGTCTCACCCGTTCGCCCACTCTACCTTTTGAATGGAAATTAACAAAAATCAAATGTTGGAGCGCTGAACCACATCAGGAAACAAAGCTAAGTGATTTGTTTTTTTTTTTCATTAATTATCATATTATATTTTATCAATTATTGAATTAAATCAGGAAATACGTTTAAATCTGTTTGCGGAACAGCACATTTCTAGAAAAAATATATCTAATGAAATCGACTGTTGCACTACGTCATTGTTCTTGTCAATTTTTTTTTTCAATCAGGAGCGAAAAAGTTAAGGCTTATAGAATAATTACTTTGTCATGATGAATTGAAATGATTAAAATGGTTGATTGAAATGAAATTTATCTTTGTTATTTTAATTTATGTACACCTTGGTTTCTTAGGAGTAAACGATAAATTCTTTCATTAAAATGTAAGTAAATAACGTAAGTACGTGAAGATAATTAATAATTTTTAATAAAATATTTTTAAAAAATATTTTTTTTCCCAAAGCATTTTATGAAGGTATTAACAACCCTTTTTTTCTATTTTATCAATGGTTTTTGGCGAGCAATGGCGCTATAATTAAAAATATCTAATCATGGAAACGTATGATACTGTTATCCACGTTTCCTTCTCCTTGTGTTTCAGTTGTCTTTGCGTCTGAAACTGCAGAGTAGGCCCGGCCGAGTAAAGATCGGTAGTAGATGTACACCAAGGTTTTTACACGGTTTTTTTACGCGGTTTTTTTACACGGATTTTTTTAAACGGTTTTCGGGAATTAACACGGTTTTTTCTACATGGATTTCGCGAATTAACACGGTTTTTGAGAGAAATAATTCCTTTTCAAAGGAAAACACTTAGAATCTTTTTGAAATTGGGAAAATCTTAGCTCTGAGACTAAGAACATGATACATGAGACCTGAGACCTGGGACCTGGGTTTTGGACTGCGCGTTTTGATTTATTTTGCCAGTTATTATTTATAACAAAACATGATACAAAATATAAAAAATACGCTGTATATACCATTCAATTCCCCAGATTCTCAATCCATTTCACTTAACGGGTCGAAAGTTGAAATCGGAGCAAAACTAATTTCTCACGGTACTAGCGCTAGTAGTTTGTACTAGCGAACTCGTGTCACTATTTTTCGTCACCTACAAGTGAAACCCTTTCGCTAGAGGGTCCGCTAGTTGAAATCGGAGTTAAACTAATTTCTCGTGGTACTAACACTAGTAGTTTGTACTAGCGAGTTCGTGACACTATTTTTCGTCACCTACAAGGGAAACCCTTTCACTTGACCGGTCGAAAGTTGAAATCGGAGCTAAACTAATTTCTACCGGTACTAACCCTAGTAGCTTGTACTAGCGAAGTCGCGACACTATTTTTCGCCATCTACTAGTCAATCCCTTTCACTAGAGGCTAATCTTTCATGGCTTTCATGGCTCTTGTCTCATGCCTCAGGTCTCATTTCTTATGTCTCATGTCTCAGGTCTTAGGACTCAGGTCTCAGGTCTCAGGTCTCAGGTCTCAGGTCTCAGGTCTCAGGTCTCAGGTCTCAGGTCTCAGGTCTCAGGTCTCAGGTCTCAGGTCTCAGGTCTCAGGTCTCAGGTCTCAGGTCTCAGGTCTCAGGTCTCAGGTCTCAGGTCTCAGGTCTCAGGTCTCAGGTCTCAGGTCTCAGGTCTCAGGTCTCAGGTCTCAGGTCTCAGGTCTCAGGTCTCAGGTCTCAGGTCTCAGGTCTCAGGTCTCAGGTCTCAGGTCTCAGGTCTCAGGTCTCAGGTCTCAGGTCTCAGGTCTCAGGTCTCAGGTCTCAGGTCTCAGGTCTCAGGTCTCTTGTCTCAGGTCTCAGGTCTCATGTCTCAGGTCTCATGTCTAATTTCTAATGTTTCATGTCTCTTGTCTCAGGTCTCATATCTCATGTCCCATGTCTTATGTCTCATGTCTCATTCTTCAGGTCTCAGGTCTCAGGTCTCAGGTGTCATGTCCCATGTCTCAGGTCTCAGGTCTCGTGTTTTATGTATTAGGTTTCTAGTTTCAAGTCTCAGGTCTCAAGTCTGTCTTTGGTCTCATTCTTCAGGTCAGGTCTCAGGTCTCAGGTCTCAGATCTCAGGTCTCATGTCTATTTTCTAATGTTTCATGTCTCTTGTCTCAGGTTTCATATCTCATGTCCCATGTCTTATGTCTCATGTCTCATGTCTCAGGTTTCAGGTCTCAGGTATCATATCTTAAGTCTCAAGTCTCATGTCTCAGGTATCATGTCCCATGTCTCAGGTCTCAGGTCTCGTGTTTTATGTATTAGGTTTCTAGTTTCAAGTCTGTCTTTGGTCTCATTGTTCAGGTCTCAGGTCTCATGTGTCAGATCTCAGGTCCCTGGACTCAGGTCTCAGGTGTCATGTCTAAAGTCTCAGGTCTCAGATCTCAGGTAGGTCTACAGCAGTGGTTTTCAAACTTTTTTCACTCACCGCCCCCTTTTGCAAAATTTTCGAGCTCGACGCCCCCCAGGGCAAATTTTTAAATTTTTTTTTCTCTGGATCGTTAGAAACCATTAGCTTTTGGCTTTGTGTTGTTGTAAGACTGAACTCAAAATTCATTCAAATTTACATGAGGCCCTCAGAGCCAAGTAGGGGATATGATAAGTGTAAAAATGGTCGATTTTGATTTAATACTGTCAAACGAATCTTCATATTTCAAACTATATTCCGATGTATTTCAGATTTAAAAAATTTTATAGTATGTAATATTTTTTCATTCGAAAGAAAAATGCAAATTTTTGAAAAATGATCAATCATAACAACTAAAATGTTTTTTTCGAAATTAGCTTTTATGTACTTATACTTCATATGTGCTTATGCTTATACCCTTTGACTCCAAGAGCCTTATATCGCATAAACTCTAGTAATAACTTAATTCTATGTAAAGTTTCCTGGACAATTACTTAAACGGATTGATTAGTTTGTTTTGATATAAAATCATATATCTTGAATTTGAAAATTCTATACTTACCATTATCTAGCATTATTGAATACAATCTTATTATCAATAATGGGAAATAACGTAAAAATCAGTATTATTTCTTGATATCTGAATTTGAGTAATGTTCAAAGTTATTCAGCAAAAACAATTCTTTCATATTTTTTTTGCAAAAGCTCCATCACCTAATCACAGATAACGCCTCTTTACAAAAAAATTTTTTTTGCGTATTTTTGAGAAAATACATTTTAAAGATTATCAAGCATTGCCATTTAAAGTTGAGCTTGAGGTTTTTCTGAACTTTTTGAAGAAATGAAAGGGAGTTGAGGGTAAAACAGCCATAACTCCTGTTTCCGATGTGTGCGATGTGTCAAATACATTCCTCGAAAAAAATCACACATGGTACGTTCCATTTCTTTGAAAATTTTAAAGTTCGAACATGCTTTTTCTGAGCTATTTGAAAAATGCAGGGAAATTAAGGGTAAAACAGCCATAACTTCTGTTTCCAATGCGTGCGGTGGCTCAAATAGGCTTCGTTGGATACCTCGGAAAAAAATACACAAGAAACGTCCCAAGAAAATCGAATTTTTCAAGTCCGAGCATGCACACTTGATACGTTCCATTTGGTTCAAAATTTTCAAGTCCGAACATGCTTTTTCTGAGCTGTTTGAAAAATGTAGGGAAATTGAGGGTAAAACAGCCATTACTTCTCTTCCATAGGCTTCGTTGAATTCCTTGGAAAAAATTACATAAGATACAACCCATTTGGTTCAGAATTTTCAAGTCCGAACATGCTTTTTTCTTAAATCATTGAAAACTGTAAGGGAATTGAGGGTTAAAAATAACCATAACTCCATTTTCCAAAGCGATTCCTCTGAAAAAATCACATTAGATACGTCCCAATCGATTCCAAATTTTCAAGTCCGAACATGCGTTTTCTTAACAATTTGAAAAATGTAGGGGAATTGAAGGTAAAACAGCCATAACTTCATTTTCCGAAGCGTGCGGCAGCTCAAACAGCCTTCATTCGATTCCTCGGAAAAAAATCCACAAAATACTTTACTTTTGGTTCAAAATTATCTTGTCTCAACATGCTTTTTCTGAGCTATTTGAAAAATGTTGGGCAATTGAGGGTAAAACAGTCATAACTCCTGTTCCTAATCCGTGCGGTGGCTCAAATAGGCTTCGTTGGATTCCTCGAAAAAAATCACATAGGATTCATTCCATTTGGTTCAAAATTTTCAAGTCCGAACATGCTTTTTTCTTAAATCATTGAAAAATGTAGGGGAATTGAGGGTAAAAACAGCCATAACTCCATTTTCCGAAGCGTGCGGTGGCTCAAACAGTCTTTATTGGATTCCTCGGAAAAAATTACACAAGTCCGAGCATGCATTTTCTTAACAATTTGAAAAATTGAGAGGAATTGAGGGTAAAACAGCCATAACTCCATTTTCCAAAGCGTGCGGGGGCTCAAACAGCATTCATTCAATTTCTCGGAAAAAATCACACAAGAAACAACCCATTTGGTTCAAAATTTTCAAGTTCGAATAAGGTTTTTTTTCTGAAATAATTGAAAAATATAGGGGAATTGAGGGTAAAACCAGCCATAACTCCATTTTCTGAAGCGTGCGGTGGCCAAAACAGCCTTCATTCGATTTCTCAGAAAAAATTACACACGATAGGTCTGTTTTCGTTCAAAATTCTCTGGTTCGAATCAGTGTTTTTCTGGAATGTTTACAAAATATAGGGGAATTAGGGATTAAAAAGGTACTTTATATCCGTTCGTAAGCTTGTGCGGCGTTTGAAACTATGTCCAATCGATTCTCCGGAAATTTTTACAAAAGGAAAGTATATTTTCATAGATTTGGGTCAAGTAGCACGAAAGATATTGAATTTCTTCGCGGTTTGTACAATTTTTTCCCCAATGTGCACTGGTCTAGAGTGTGCATTTCCCGGCCATCTTAGCGTTTCCGAGAATCGGCGATCTGGCGATCCTTTTCCCGGAAATTCTTGGGAACCCGGGAAAAACACTCTAGTACATATTACAAAACATTTCACAGTTTTTTAATGCCTCAAAAAATTAATTTGCAATTATTTTATACCTAAACTCAAAAATAAAGTACTTTAACCACAAACTTGACTGAAATACCGGGCCTGATTCATGCTGCAAAAAATTGAGTTAATTGAGAAATATTCATCACTAACGATAGACGTTGGTTAGCTAGAACTCAGGTTATTCATCAAATTTTGTGAATTTTTGGATAATTATCCTTTTTTCTCAAAATATTATATTGCTATAAACTTTCATCAGTTTGCGAAACGAAAGATCTAAATAATGAATGTTGCAAAATATAACATTCAGATTTTTTACGTAGCGTTACTTTTTAGGAATTAATTTTTATATACTTTTTAATTGGACAATAGATTCTTAGCATTATCGAAGTAAGCACGGGATATCAAAGTCTATGATTTATTGCAAATTTAGTAGGTATATATAATAAATAGTCCGAAAATTGACTTTTTTTTCTTTTACTTTACAAGTTGAGTGTTTCTTCTAAGTACCAATAGAAAATGCTTTTAAATTTATTCATTTATTCATATCAACAAGTTTTAAACAAGTTTAAACTTAAAAACAATACAATTCAGAAATTTCAAAGTGGTACAAATCAATCAAGAATAGGACTTTAAATGTAATTATAAAAGTTTGAGAAAAATGAGCTGATCACATAAAACCAACTTCACTTGCAGCATCGAGCGAGAAAAATGCCACACACAAAATCAATAGAAAACACATAAATTTATATATCGCACATCACCATTTCACCATTCCGTAAAATTTCGAGCTGCCGCGCTCTCCTTATCCTTTCCCGGTCGCCTTCAAGACGTCACTATCCCTCGCCTGGCCATATCTTACCGTACCTCATCGAATCGCTGGAGGAGAATTTTCCCGAATCGGATGGATTTTTCTTCAGAATCCCAGGGAGCTGGTTCAGATCATGCGTAATAGAGACCACCATTCTCGGTGCCACAACATTAAGGTTCTCCAGAAAATAGGGAAAACGAAATTTTTACCGTTTTCATTTCGTCGATATATTTTTGAGTGTTGTTGGAAATGGACAAAAAGTGGAAGGTAATTTCAAGCTCTCCTGTTTTCGTACCAATATTTATGTAACTGTACATTACCGGACCTTGTGTGTGCGGCTAGCTTCAGGTTAATTTGAAGATTGCAAGAATACGCCACCTAAGAAAGTTCGCGATTTCTTTGAGCTGTTTTATGATGTACGTGAGAAATCGTGGCAAAGTGCTGCTTACTTATGTGCTGCCTCCGTTCCTCCAGTGTTCATTAAACTGAAAGCATTTTCATTGACTTGGTTTTATTTTTTTTCTACCCGCTTGAACTATTTAAAGTACGTGATGTGGACAGGAATGTAAGCATCAAATCATTATAACATAATCTATGGAGAAAAGTGCCATTGCGGTGAGCAGAAGATGTTCACATTTTCTAAATGGATTGATACATTTTGAAGGCAGCTTCACAAATAATTGCTCCATAAGCTGGATACAAGAGCACAAAGAGATCATTATTAAGATGCAGTTGTTTGTCTAATATAGCCTTTTACAGTGCTGTAGTAGCAATTGCACATCTGTTTCAGATATTGACAAATCATTGAATGCAAAGAACAGCCATCTAGACAAGAGAAGCCATGCATGATGATTAGCTTTACCGCTCGATATGTTGATTTGGGTCAATTCAATAAGTGGTGATGAATACTACTAGCCTTTATGAAAATTTCGCAAACACAATTTAAAAGATTGTTTGACTAAATTTTATTAAACACTGGAATGCTCGTTTATAGTTGTTTTTTTTTTTTTGGAATTTCAGCTTGATAGTGCACTGTAAGAAAGCAATTGAATACAAAAACCATTTTACAATTGAAGGCGTATCAAAATCATCCATAAAAAAAAACATCGTTACCATCAAATTTTCTCTACAATTGAGTTAATATTGCCAAACGATATTTTAATCTTAATCTGGTGTAGATTTTAGATTTTTTTCTGTATACTTGTTTGACCGAACAAAAACAATAACTTTCCGAAAAACAAATGAAAACGAAAAAAAAGCTCAACAGTGTGTTTTTTTTCGAAAAAAGCTTTGATACACTTAAACTCTTCTGGCTATGCGATTCTCATTTTAGTTCTGTGGCTGTGACTTCTCACGAAATGTGTACCTAATTTAAAAAAAAAAAGAATATTGTAGCCTTTCGAATAAGTACTCTCTATTTCAATAACAACAGAATTTAATTAATTGATAAAAGTGAGTTTGGCGAGAGGATTTCGAGTAAGCGTTGACTCTCGCGGACGTCAAACATTTTCGCTCCGTAAATAAGTCGTTCTAATTGAGGAAGAAAAGTTTGAATAAGGGAGAATTAGTACCAAATCCAGTTGAAAATATCCGCAAAGGTGCACAAAATTGTGAAGTATGCTGTAGAAAAAAAATTCAGAAGAAACAAATCAGCTTCAGAAAGTTTGGTTTCAGTAGGCTGGCTCCTACCAACTTTAGATGTACGGTTCAGGATCAGCAAAGAATGTGTTCTGTCGATTATAACCTATTTTGTGAGATCCAGCCTTTTTGTAGTTAAATTTTATAATTTGATTTTAATTTTATAATTAAAAAAAACTCTAAATACTATCATTTTAACCGATTTTGGTTCAAATTGTTCCGAATTGATTAAGCTAAGCAATTTGTTGGTTTTCTTAACTTGGTTTGTGATAATTTGTCAGCGCCAATCTGTTTCTATAGCTTAACCCTTAGCATACCAATACTGATGTTATGAAATCGCTTTGGTACATCTTTGTACCTGAAAATAATCACATTTTTGTAGGTGATGGAAAGAATTAAAGAAACATAAGCTATCAAAGAACGAAAGAACATAAGCCGTACTATCATGAATTTTTCGAAAAAGATACAACGGCTCACCGGCAGGACTTGAACCTGCAATAGTCGCAACCTGCAATATTTGAAAATTATAAAAATAGAAAATCGAACACTCCAAGAACTTCAACCTACGTTTTCTTCAAAGTAATTGTTGAGCGTTCCCATTCTTCAGATCCCAGGATATTGCATTTTGATGATCACAGAATTTAGATTCTTAACTGAAAGATACACTGAATATACATCAAAACTTATATTCAAAAGGTGGTTTGAAGAACCTCTTGGATGAATGAAACCAATCATAGACTTTCTTTGAAATCATAAATCAAATTCAATCATTTCGATACATTTCAAAATTGAAAAAGTTCAAAATTTATAAATTCAGAATTCATTTTTGTTATTTGTTTTTAAATAATTTATACCTTATTTTTTTAAATCGGAAATCTGAATCTAGAAAGACAAAACTTGTTTTTAGAATATCGTATGTTACAGCCTTAATCATAGGTACGCATCAAATAGAAAATTAAAGAAACAGTTGTACATTCTTTAAAGAATTCTATAAATCTTTACCCAGCCTGAATTCTCTATTTTTGTATTAAATCATGGGTTTATGGTTAATGGAAGGATAAAGTTTACAAATTTGAAAGACTAATATTTATTTATAAGTAAATTTAACTCCAAACATGATGCGTATTTTTTTCCTTCTCAATGTGTGTTTTCATAATTTTTATTTCCTCAAAACATCGAAGCTGCTCCACCAACTTTAAACCTAAAAAAGGAAAAATCAACAAATACAGTATCTACACCAATCTTCAAAATATAACGCCAGAAGAATACTTGAAACGCCCAACGTCGGGATGAATAAACCTACTTGGTTTAAAATCCCTGAGAAAAAAGGAAAAAAAAATAATTTTTATGTTTACAGATCTTCATTTTTGATTCACTGGATGAAGTAGGCGATGGCTGATTGACATCGCACGCATTTTTTCGCGTCGCTAATATGTAATTCTGATAATTTTCGTGTTTTAATTGAGTGATTCGTTATTAGTGGATATTAAGTGGTATCAACGTGTGGGTAGATGTTCACAGCAGGAATGGCCACCAGAATTATTGCTCTAAACATAAGGAAAGTGTTTTCAGAGAAGTTTTAAATTTTCCTAAGAACTTTGTTGATTGCAGTTCTGTTGTTCGTGTTGTAGTAAGTAGTTAAATTCATGGATCAAAAAAATTTAGATTTAAAGCTGACGTTGCTCTAGTGCAAGTGATAAAGATAAGTAACCTTATTCTGTGCAGTTTTTGTGAAAAGATTCAAAAACACCCTTCCCGTTCCTATTTGAAACAGCCTGTTTAATTCCAAATAATTTAACAAATTAAAAATTTTATAATCATTTCTGGATCAATTTTAGTAAAAAAAATCTAAAATATGGATAAAATGTGAATAAAGTTTACATTTTTATTCACAGAACTTATTTCTGATCCGAATTTAAAACATTAAATTCAAACCATGATCCCGCATAGTGGTTATTATTTGAATTTTAAACTTCTATCTTTGAAATTAATTAATGGATTCCGATGCTGAACGTCGAATTGACCAGTTCTTATACGATTTGTAATTTTCAGAAGGTATTTCTCTTATATAGAATGTTTAATGTAATCATTTGAATTATACCTTTTCTAAGCATTACTATGTATTTTAGCTGTTAAGAGTTTTAGATAATTGAGTTCGAGTTTTATTGTAAAACGCATTCAAGTCTTATTGTAAAAGATCAAATTTATTGCTGGGTTTCAAATTTACCACAGTGTGATGCCTTTTTCCCATTCATTAGTGTGATAATAATGTTGAATTTTTAACTTCGATCAGTTTTCAATGTTCACTTACTAGTGATGATGTTTTGTATGAATGTTTATGTTACAAATATTTGATCCTTGTTGTGAGTAAATGGAACCCGAATTGGGGCGGACAACTGCTGCGTTGGTGTTCAGAAAACGTCAAGCAAGAAAAGCGCACGTGAAAACATCCAACTTCGGTTCGAATGAAATCGACGAAGACGACGACTGAGGCACATGCCGACGGCTTTGGCCATTTATCTCCGATCGCCGAGTTTGTAACATCTCGCCCATAAATAAAACCGAAATAGAAAATCAATAAAACTGACCAAAGCGAGAGAGTATCTAAATAATAACCCGGAAATTGAAGTCCACCACCATCGATCCGATTCCCCGTGGTCTTTCCCGTTGACTTCCACTTCCAGCTTCACCTTTCGCCGGGATCAACCTTGAGTGTGGGGGCCTATACGATTTCGAGAAATGGAAATGTGTGTGCTTAGTTACAATGGTCAGGCGGCACACACAGCCCAGTTATTTAGTTACTGTATCCCAGCTTAGTTTCGGCTCCCACATCTGTCCATCTATCGGTCCTACCTGCCAAATGCCTCCCTTGTTCCGAGATTAGAGCCGGACTTAGACTGGGTATGTATGTACTCCCTTTTTCCTAGTCAGGTTTTTTGCACTAATCTCATCAATTTAATTGTAGCCCAAAGTGTGGAATGACAAAAAGTCGGAGCTACTCCACTGACACCAATTTGCCGCGCCGCTTTCGCAGTTTGTTGATGATGTCGCCGCGTTGCTTATGGTGCTGCTGGCTGATGAAGGCCGATGGCCGACAATGGCCTGCGGGTGCTCTTTGAAAGTTTCCCCGCTATACTTTTTCATCACCCAACTCCCTTTCCGAACCGGTTGATGGCCAAGGATTTCAACCCTTATTGATGAGTCCTGTCGTCCCCCCGACATACAGAGACACTCACACAAACACAAATACATCAGCCAACAACAACTGATTTTCCCGACTGTTATAGGTTGTAGCGAACTGGCCGCTTCATGTGAGTGCCTGCCTTGTCCAGCATACATTTCGTTTTCGTTTATATTCTGTCGAATGCATGGAATTATCACGCCGAGTTTACTTTTTTCCATTTTCACGGACGGAATGGGGTTTTCTTCCGCGGAGCTTTAGGTATAGGCAGGTAGGTAGGAACATGTTGTTTTTTTCTTCTTTTCCACCCAGCCAACAATGCGCTCCCGATACGATTAATCCAGCTTCCGGATCTTTCAATTGCATGGTTAACTGAAAATCAATCGTATAGAGGCTCTCGGCTCGTTTTTTTGCGCCCTAATATAACAGTTGCGAGCTTAACTTTAGGTATAGGAGGTACTCGTACTACTGTTAGGCCGCCATTCCCGGCTGGAATGATGATCATGATTGGAAAAATGTGCTGAAAAAAGTTGTTCGGTCGTGTAACTAAACAAAAAAAATGGATCCGTCCTCCTTGCCTCGGCGTGGCCGTCACAGTTGTGTCTCAAATCAGGGGACATGCTGGCTGCTAACCGTTACGTGGTGATTTCTACACCGATATGTGATGCGCTGTGTGTGTGTTTGTGAGCGAGAAAATGTGTAAGTGTCACCGAGCCACGCTTAACATGCGCGCGCGAAGATAATCACGCCGTTGTCATCAAAGATGTTGATACCTTCCTACTGGTTGATGTTGATATTGTTGCTGATAGTTGATGTTGTCTGAATTGCAAGATCATCAACATTATCGGTGTCGATAACGACATCGAGGTGGCACCGTGAGGCCAATTTTGCTTATCATTATTAGGCCTTCTGCGATCAGATACCCTTCCGAGTTCAGCCGGAAGAACTACGGTCGGAAATTTTTGGATATTCATAATACATATTAGCGAAACTTGATGAGAATCAATATTTGTCGAAAACTTGAGACAAAATTAAAATTGCAAAATTTCTTTTGTTTTTAAAGACATTTACAACAAATCTGGTTAGTCTCACACGATATATACTCTCAAATCTACATGCGGTAATGAATTACTCATTCAACGATGTAAACTGCTGGAGTTTTGTGAAATCAACGAAGAATCGGGAAACAAACAATTATTGACCACTATGCTTTCACAATTTCACAATGATAAAACAAACAACTCAAACTTCAAAAAATTATTTTTCACCCCGACGGAACGAAAAAAAAAACACGTGCGATATCAACAAGCATCGCCTACTCTTCTTATTTTTAAATCACTAATCGTACTTCCATAGCCAGAACTTATGTCTGAGTCCCAAAGAATAATAAGTGTGTTATCATTCTTCTTGTCTTTGTTCATGTTTTTAATTATTTTGACATAAAAACATTAAAATGATCAAAAACACAAAATGGTTGGGCCTACCATGGAGCAGAGAACGCAGAGACATCCGGAACACAGGAACAGGAAGAAACGTGGACCCCCAGTACCATACGTTTCGAATGGGCAGTATCGTTGGAAGCATGCTAAGAAAAATGCTCCTTGATGAAGAAACAATGCGCTTTCAAAATTTTTTCGCCAATCACTTGGACCATTCTAGAGGGGCTGGAAATAATTTATTTTGTACACAGAAGTCACAAAACCTAAGTATTTTGAAAAATTTGATGTAATAAATAGAATGACTTGAGAAATCTATGATTATTTTTGTCTTTAACTGTTATAGATTTCAGTGTACAATCATTTCTGGTCATCGACCAAGGATAAAGCGCCTTTACTCGCTCTTGGAAAGAGAAAAGAACAAAAAAAAAACATCAAAAGACACAAAACCTTACGAGTCATGATGATAACTCGAAAAGTTTTTTTACACGACTTTGACCTAGATGCAAAAATCATTGACTTATTACATTCCTTTTAATATATATTGAACATTGTATAAGTAAAAGTTAATGTGTATAAAAGATTATGTAAAATAAGCTCTAAAAGATGTAGGAATTATACTTAGCTTTCATTTCTCCTGCTTATGATGATTTCCTTATGATCATTTGCTTATGTAGATTTCAGCAACCCAGTTGGTTGCACTCCCCCAAAAAAATTGAAAAGATCCCAACAATCACAAAGTTTACCACAATCACAAATCACAATTTTCCCAAGGCGAAAAATATAACCATTATTTTGTTAATGAGTTTCCACCTCTGATACCGAAAAATCCACATTCAAATTCGTTCTGGAACATTTCTGAGCCCACATGCATCAACAAACTTCTTCTGCATTCTTCTTCAATTCAGCTAGGGGAAAGTGTTCCTAAATGCGCATGTTGGGTAATATGCGCATACAGCCGATTGACGATATGGCTAAAGATTCATCAGATCTAATCAGTGCAGTTTGAGGGTAATACGCTTTTAACACATGGGATGAAAAAATTAAATTGTTATATAAAGTCGAAAAAATTTAAAAATTCAAACAAGATTTTTGTCAGTTTTGTTATAATATATTGAACTTTAATTATTGTGCGTACAGATTCTGTGAACAAAAATTTTAATTGTTTTTCTTTCTCATTTATCTGGAAATCGGAAATTCAACAAATTGAAGCTTTTGGCAGAGTTGTAAATGATATGATATTGGAATAACAGACAGGTTCTGAATGCCCATATCAAGGCAGGTTAAATGCCTATATCAAGAAAAATAGATTGTTCTTATAAATTTTTTACTTTCTTTCATTTAAACTTTCAATCTACGCTTAAACCACGATCTTACAACGAAAAAAGAAGAACTTCATAGTGATCTGATAGAAATACAATATAAACAAAATATTACCATGAAATATGGCCATATGGCATACTTAACTATATTTCATGCAAGAGAACTAGTGATGTAAAAAAATTCACCAAAATTTCAGCCTTGACGTATGCTTAACATCCGCTTCTACCATTTTCAATTAAATAATTTCAAAATATTGCAAGTGAAAATGAAATATAGCTTAAAACATAAATATGCGCATTTAGCCCGCCGGTTTCGGAAATCGGCTATTTTGACTTCTTTTATTATAAAATTATTTCCAGCAAAACTGTAAGAGATTCTAACAGAAAAAGTGCTCTAACGTATATAAAACAGATGTCCGCTCATGTGCATATAGTTTTCAGACTCCTATCTATCGGAATATGGGAGAAAATGAGGGTTTTCCTTAATATGCGCATATAGCCCGCCTCTCCCCTACCCTTCCCCCACATACAAAACCCTTTTTTCACTTTTTGTTATAGTTCGTTACGAAACGTATGGCTGATAATTTTCATATTCTTCTTGTTTCGCCATTTAATTAAAAAACTTTTTTTGTCCACATTATATGTAATAACTTGTTTGTAATAGAAATTTGCTCAAACCAACAATACACATGGAGCAAACATAGCATCGACCGATTCCTTTGACAGCTCACAAATGGGTCCTCCTTGTTTTTAAATTCCTGCAACACCAATTCGGAATTCAATTCGGGGAGTAAACATTTTCTTTATTACTGCAATTTTCATTTTTCTCGAAAGTTAAAGTGCAAAAAATTTCACGAGCGAGAAAAAAACGACCGTACTCGACCAAGGCTTGCTTAGATCCCTTTTTTTTCGCCTACTCTCCTTATTTTTAAATTTAACAAAATTAAAGTATAACTTTGTTGTTAGTTATTATGTGTATAGCACCAAACCGAATAGCGACAGTAGGACTAGCGACGCTCTTTTACTAGCGAAATTCCTGTCATTCGCAGGTTTGTTATTCTTTTTGAGTCCAGTAGGCGATTTCGATGAAGTACTCGAACATTGTTTATGTTATTTACTGTACATTTTCCTTAGGCCATCAATCGCATGATTCAAGTCTCCTAGGAAACTCGCGCTGCGTCGTTATTATTTTCAACGTCGCGACGTATGCGCTGAGTCCCTAGTAGGCAAAGCTGCTATGAATATTAGCGCTTATATTTTGGATTTTTCTGCATGCATAATATTAAAAAAAAAAAACCAGATTAAAAACTACACATCAGGAAAAAAAACATGTCATTTTTTAGATTAAACCTGCTAGTTTTCGGAACTGACTTTTAACCCTTTATGTTATGGTTTTTTTTTCTTGAAACAATTCTAAATAACGCGAAATAAAGAGAAAAATAATGGAAAAATATTATATTCATATGTTTTGCGTAAACTACTCAAAAGTTGAAAATTTGTTCTAAATTTGACCTTGTAGCTGAAGGATTACGGCAAAAATTAAGATAAGTTGATTTTTCAACTTTTTCAGGATTAATTACTGGGTTTCGTAATTATTGCGTAATTTTTAATTTAATAAACGTTTGGTTAATAATCTAACCAATAGAATTGGTGTGTTTTTGCCATATTCCTCCAGTTGTCAACAATATTTTTGTGTGAAAGGCTTACTCATCTGCAACATTTTTGAAATGTCTAGATAATATGATAATTAAACGTAATAAACGATAACACTTTCATCGGGAATCATATACACTGTATAAATAATGAATGTTTCGAAAACATCCGATAAGAACCCATAAACCGTACTACCGATACTATCATATTGCATGATATTGCAGA
The DNA here is from genome assembly GCF_029784155.1 of Uranotaenia lowii. Classification (NCBI taxonomy): domain Eukaryota; kingdom Metazoa; phylum Arthropoda; class Insecta; order Diptera; family Culicidae; genus Uranotaenia; species Uranotaenia lowii. The sequence goes on from NC_073692.1 coordinate 3,901,423, forward strand.
TTTGCAACAATTATCCTAAGGCCTAAGGCCTATGAGAGATTAAACAAAAAAATCCAAATTGTGTTCAATATTTTGTATTAAAAAATTTGAATTACACTATGCCAAAAACTAAAAAAAAAACAGATTTTTTCAACATTCCATAATTTTTTTATTCAGGTCACTATTATCAGTACCTTTACATACTGAATTTTTTTTTTAATTGAACGTTATCTTGAAGTTATAAATATTATTGCCATTAGATAAAAAGTGGACATATTATCTCATATTAACTCAGCGTTTAGAGCAGCTTTGATTATTTTCAAGTACAAAGATCAGTACCAAGACAAATCATAACATTAGTATTGATGATTTTGATGTCGGTGTTGCTCCATGTTAACTATACATTATGATATTTTACATCCCAATGATCCGCCATCTAAAAATTCGAATCATTACATAGAATACACGTAATGCTTCATGTAATTTCAAGATTTTTTTTTGCAGTGTCCCGTGCGATACCCAATGGCCCATGGCCAATGGCGATGTCAGAAGCAAAGGTTTGGAAGCGCAGAGCTTAGTTTTGTAGACTTAATTAATTTACTAATTGCACATACAATAGCCTGATGCTAATAATACAAATGCGCTTCCAAACCCTTGCTTTTGACATCGCGCAGGGAAAGGCTAGAAGGAATCACACGTAGTAGAATGCGCTATTGTTTCATAGAAATCGCTGTTTTTATGCAAACATGGAAAAATAAAACTGATGTATCTCGCTTGCATACTAGTGAATACTGACGGTTGTACCTGCATCTTGTAGACTAAATATTTGACTTCATTTTTCATCTAAAGCGGGCTGCCCGATGTTGGCCGGTGTTTGTAAAATAAGGCGTGAAAAAGCGTTATTTTCGGTTATCTTTTTAACATAGCTCTGCAGTATTACATTTTACAAACTTAAAATGTTCAACAAAGTGGTGTATTTTAATATGACAAACAACTTTGTGGAACATATTGGTAAGCTCAAAATTAACTGAAAAAAGTTATTATCAATAATCTGATTTTTATAGGTTATGTTTCCTATTTAGCCGATAACTTAGAGAATAATTATTTTAGAAACTTGACATCCGAGACAAAGTTGTAAAAAATTTGATTTTAAATAAGTTTGTCGAAGACATCAACGAGCTAAAACCTATAACAGAGAAGTAAGAAATTTTATCTAACTTGTAGGGGGATTAATCAGAAAAATAAAAAAAAATTATTATAGGGCTGATTTTACTGAAAAACTTCTCCGAAGACACCAATTAGCTAAAATGTAAACTAAAAAAGTTTTAAGCAACGATCACGGTTTTCGCATTTTTGACCACTGTGCGTTGCACGGAACCTCCTCATTTTGGCATAGTTGACGATGCATGTATATTATGAAATGAATATTTCAATTAGTTTTCATAAAATTAAAACACATTATCAATCTAATTAGAAAATCATGTTAAATAGTTATGGGTATCGACAACGGGTGCACGGTTTCACTTCAATTTTGTCGTAGTAGATATTATCTAGCACCCATGGCTCTGAAGTTTTTCAAAAGGTGCTTATAAATTAAACCTGATATTGTTAGTTTTGAAGCAGTAGAGCAATTTTCCATGGGTGCACGGATTCACCGCCATTCAACCTCAATCAAATTTTGTGCATGCTGAAGGTAAAGATAAAAGGCTTTTACAGATTCAAAAGAAAATTTGTGTTATATACATGATTTTTCACTATGGGTGCACGGATTCACCGATTTATCAAATTTTGGGTTTTTTTGCAAATTTTTTAAAACCACTTTGACAAATCTTAACTAAACGAAACTTGAAACCATATCTCAACATGAAGTTTATATAAACGATTTTTATTTTTATCTTGTTTGAGTAATAGCGTTGTGAATTTTACCAGTCATTTTGACTAGTCATGGTCCAAGTGTCCATGGTCAAATTTATTTCGCTTATTAAAAAAGCTAGTAAAATGAAAAATTTAATGAATTTTTAAAAGATAATCAACAAACCAATCAGTTTGACTGGTGCGGTCTTCAATAAGTCAATGAAATCTGCGATAATTTTTTTTCCAGTCGATTGACAACAAACCATTCGTAAATCAAAAGTTTACTAACCGATCTTCTGCTATCAAAATCAAATCAACAAATTATCTTAAAGATTACACCTCTAAGAAGAAAAAAAAAATCTGTGCTACCAAGCCAATATACCACCTACAACACGTTCCACAGCATAACAACACTATTTGGAGGAGAGCAGCGCAGCGATCCCTAAGCCAAGCCGAAAGGCCCGGCCGGCGTTTTGTGTGTCAAAATGACAAATTATCTTCGTGACTTTCGGCATACGCCATCGGGCCAGACCAGGCCAGGCGCGCGTCGCTTCTTTCCCCTTAGGTTGGTACTTTCCTATAGTTGGTTGTAGCTAGAACAGCAACGCCAAACCACCGCGCTGAGCCGCTTGTTGTGGGATGAGGCCGCCGAGGAAAACGGATGGCGGTTAATTCAAAGTGTAGTAGCTCCCAAAAGCCGATATGTAGTTTTTACCACAACAGCACCCTATCGGCAACCACATCACTTGAAAGTTTTGGGCCAGCCAAGCCTTCGTCGTTGGGTTCAGTACCTACAAAACCTCCAAAAACGTGTGTAAGTTTTGCTCTGAACGCCCCCGGCCATCGGATTCGGAAGGAAGCAACTAACTATCTTCTGCTCTATCGATTCTGTAAGCGCTGAGTAAGTGTGGCTGAATTCCAACCGCCTCTATCCAATCTGAGCCAGTCAACCTCAAGCCCAGGAGCTCTCAAGGAATATAAAGACATTAAGATATTTTCCATTCTCAAAGGCCCACAGAAAATCGGGTTGTGGCTCATACTGAACCTGCTTGATGGCGTCTTTGCTGCCTGCCGCCGCCGGCTGAAAATCCGAAGGGCAAGGAAAGTGTGCCTCCAGGGGAAACTCTGAACAAAACAGCTGAGTGTGTGTCCCATGCCCGAGCCATGATGTACCGCATTTGTATGTTGAGCCTCTTTTCTCCTCATCTCTGCGAAAGCAAATAGTGGCGCTTCCTTGCTTTGCTTTCTTCTACTGTGTATGCCTATAGTATGTTTTTACTCCCAAATGTAGTAGGTAGGTATTGTTACTTTTGGCTGAAAATCTCGAGAAGGAGAGATAATTTATAATAATCACTATACAACATCTTGTCAACAAGAATAAGAAAAAGTGCTACCGTTTTCTTCCATCGAAATTTTAGGCCGATTAATCGATCGTGTCTCGGTTGATTCCGATTGTTTTGTTTCGAGAGCGTCAAGATTTTTCAAGAAGGGCGCTCGGAAAATCGATCGGTTAATTGAGATGAATAGACTGACGGCAAACTGAGCCAAACCGCTACATATTTAGTCAGTCTCAGCTAAGCCAATCCGAGGAAAGTCATTAATTTTAAATTTCACGTCAATTTCTCACACGTTCAAATAAATTAGTGACAAATGTTCGTCATAATTTAGCTTTAATGAACTCTACTCCCCGATGGCGGGGTTGTAGTATAAAAGCTCAACTTTTGATTGATGGTTCAAGTGAGGCTTTGCGGTAAAACATTCTCCGATAGGTACCGAAACGGGGCGCCTCGAATGTAGGTATTCAAATCAGTACTGGAGTTATATCTTTTGATGTGATAGGCGGTGTTTTTAAGTTCGAGCTCTGGCTGTATATAGAAATTTGCTTCGCCGTTGGCAACTTTTACAGAACCGCAATCAATAAAAAGTTGAAAACATTTCAATTTATGTCACATTTTATTGGAGTTAATTTTGTCGGCTACATTTTGAGGCGTTTTTCGGATCTTAACGGCTGGGTCAAAGATTGAAAATCATTCAAAACGATGGCGATGTGTTGTTAAGTTCCGAATGGCGTCTGTGAAGCGCTTTTTCTTATTTAACTGCGCCTGAGTTTGAAAAGACGCGTTCCTGGATTTGGATCCGATATCAACTGCAATTTGCTTTTTGATAATTGTGACTCAGGTTTTTGCAGGGTATTCATATTATTACATTATAAATTTTAAATTGGATTGCTTCGATTGGAAAATGTTAGAAGATTCAACACTCTTGATGAGAAACTTTGGTGAGATTGTTCCATGTTTCATTCATTATATCATTCATCAATCCTATTTGCCATGAAGGATTCCCTTAATTGCACCCTTCCCATTCCTATGTGAAACAGCTTTATGGGTCGTATGAGTTCTCTGCACCTAAAGAGTTATTTTACTGCTTCAGATTTTCCCTACCATGATTATATTGACTTGCCGCGGTGTGCATTATGGTACCATTCTAATCTTCAAAATCAACATTTGAAATGAGAACTGAATCCAGATTCTCATTTTGGCACCTTCTGCTGGTTTTTGTTATAAGTTGTACCATGTGTATCAGCCAATGCAAGATGTGTGTAGTCACCCTTTGCTATGCTATGCTATGCTATATCATGGCTTGTGCCGTTGTTGGTCTTTTTCAAAGAGGTGCAATTGAATACAAATTCTTTAAAGAATAATCGGAAAAATCGTGATGCTGAAAAGTAATTCAGATAAGTAACTACTTGCTACAAAATGTATTTTATTTTAATTAAAAGTACCGTAAAACATTGATCACCGGGGTAAATTGGATCAACATGAAATTTTCCACATAATCATCAATAACTAAGTCTGTAGTTAAAATATCTCAAAACATTTTTTAACGTTTATGTAGGTAAAAATGAAATTCCTTCCTGATGAAATCAAAGCGTTTAGAAGTAGCAGGTTGATTTATGTGAGAGTTAAACTTTTTTCCTTGGTAAATGTACAGTTTTAGTGTAGTTTTAGTTGTATTTTGAGGTGAATTTTTGATACTCAAAAAATAGGAACATTTTCCAAGAGTAATCCAGGCTAGAGACCCTATCAAATGGTAAAGTTTGAAGGAAAAATCGAAATGGTAATAGCGCAAGGGCCTAGGGAATTTAATGAAGGCAAAATTCCGTTTGTTTTTGTAGTTACAATTTTATGAGCAATGTTAAAAAATTACGCCCGCGATGTTGTTTTTTTCGGCCCGCAAAGAAATCTTACCCAAGAAACACCGAAATTCAGCATTCTATATCTCAGAAATTACTGGACCGAAAGTTACAAATTTAGTATATTTGAGCCACTGAAAGTGTTGTGTTCAATTTTGTAGAGTTTAATGATTAATTTTATATCATTTGAGTTTATTCCGAACTGTCTTAGCAATTGATTAACTATCATTTGTAAATATTATTAAGGTGTTTTGTATTCTTTATGATCAAGAAAACTCGTTAAAATCGTCAAAACGGAGACCGATCAAATATTGAAAAAAAAAATGATCAATTCTACCCCGATATACGGTTATCATTAATGTTAAACAATTGGTCAGAAAATTGTGATAAATTATTTAAATCGTAGATTTACATGTTATGAATTTAAAGATGAGAATTTCATTGAGAGTTATTCGCCAAGATAACCTAATTATCCGGTGAAAAAAAAACTGATCGATATCCTACAAACAAAGTTGAAGATAATTCAACGAATAAATTTTCATTATAAGGGCAATTTTTTCTTAAAACCTCCGAAGCTCTAAACAGAATTCAATAAGATTCAAGTTCCAGTAAAGACGCTTTATCCTTCGTCGATGGCCAGAAATGACTGTACACTGAAATCTAAAACAATAAACGAAGAGAAAAAAAGCTTAGAATTTTGAAACTTCTTTTTCATATAAGTATTAAAATCTTCAATAACTATGTTTCTAATCTGAGGTTTTCTGATTTCTGTGTACAATATAAATCATTTCCACTTTATCAAAGCAATCGAAAGATTCCCTTTAATTCAACAACGGTAACGATTGCTTTGATTCAGTAGAAATATTCAACCAAGTAGGTCCACGTTTCTTCTGTTCCTGTGTTCTTCATGTCTCTGCGCCCTCTGCTCCATGGTAGATCCAACCAGTTAATGTTTTTCAGTATTTTAATGTTTTTATGTTAGAATAATTAAACACATGAAGAAAGACGAGAATAATAATATAATTCTTTGATTATTCTGTTGGACTCAGACATAAGTTCTGTCTGTTGAAGTACGATTAGTGATTAGTGAAATAACTCAAACCTCGAACGTTTTAAAACTTTTTAGTTATTATTCAAAGATTTTGTTTTTAATTTGATGACTTACACAACAAAGAACTTGGTAATGCTGAAAAAGAAGTAATTCAAGAAACTAACAACATTTTGATTAAGATATGAGATATGCCCTTGGTGATTTACATTGAGAAAAAGTTCGATTATGAAAATGTTGTATGCGCATTATCTGTTTTAGAAATTATGGACATTTTATAAAATGTTCTCAATTCAGTAACTTGGCAGCTTCAAAAATTCTTAGTTCTAGGTCCATATTTTCTAAATTTAGTTTATTGTAATTGTGAGGTCATTGTTATTTGGGAAAAAAAATATTATTTTTGTCTAGCAAATCAGGAGAAGTAGGCGATGGTTGGTTAGTATCGCACGTGTTTTTTTATGTTCCGCCGCGGTGAAATGTTAAGTTTTAGGAGTTTAAGCATTTTTTTATTGTGAAATTGTTGAGTTTTATTGAATAAGTGAATTAAGCATAGTGATAAATCATTGCATGTTTCTTTGTTTGTGCCCGACCCGATTCTCCGTTGATTTCATCCACCTCCAGCAGTTGACATCGTTGATTGATCCGCTACAATTGAAAACACTCTTCCTACTTCTACATTTGTTGAGTTCGTTCAGTGATATTTCTTATTCATAATTACTGAACTGATGTTGCAATCCGGGAATTTCTACCTTAGAATTTTCAAGTGCCTACGAAATTTAGAAATTCTTGATTGATTTATAAAGAGACGTGAGTAGATGCCCCGCATTTTGTGGGGAGCGCAGGATTTTTTTTTTTCTATTGCATCCTACTATCAACTAAAGAAGTACAATGTCGAAAACATTATCAGGTTTCATGTGTTATATTGTTTTTTTTTAAATTTCTACATATTTTCCGGCTTTCAATCTTACAAAGTTCTTTCGGTCAGATTTTCAAAAAGTTCACCCGAAGTTTCAGCAACTTTCATACAAATTTTCGGTTTACTAAAATTGTTGTATTTGAATATTCTCAAAGTTATGAAAAGCATTAGGTAGGACAAAAACTAATGCCGTCGGCCTTTTCCTCAACACTTTAGGATTAAAACAGTTAAGATTGACTGTATACAATTTTTGCTTCGAAATGAAGCATTTGAACTCGTCCTTTCGATTCTTTCAACAACAAGAAGAAAACTCAAACCCAACAAAAAGAGCAATCAAATTATATTATGCATAACTGTTGGATGCTTGTCTTGAAAGTGGACAAAGATGGCACCGCCCTTTGGCTTGGCTGGCTCAGCACAATAACGGCAGAAATAAAAATTATCCTCAAGGGTGAAATCGTCGTCACCATCACGCGATCGACCGGTGATGCTCTGGGATGATTTATTTTAATAGCATGTTCGTTCAATAAGCCAAGGAATTCGAGCAATGCAAAAATCGATCGATATAATAAACACAACTCGGCTGCCCTATCGAAAATTGTGCTAGCTTCTTTTTGCCTCAGAGTGTTGAAGGTATATCGGGTTCTCTGGTGTGGTGCTAGGAGGTGTATCTCTGACTATTCATATTTCAGTTTGATGTAAAACGATGATATAGGTTGTTCAAGCCAAGACACGGTGAGGTAATAACAGAAATAATAATTGGAATCGAGAGTACACAACAGCAGCAGCAGCGAATATACTCCGCCCCTTTTTCTTGGATCGGCCAGAGCGAATCAAACAACACCCGACGGCTAAACGAGCTGAATGGATTGCGGTTGGCCCCTTTCAATTGTCTGCGAATGCTACCTGAACGCGAAGATGGGAGGTCACACCGGAGAGGAAAAACCAATATCTTGCAACTTTTCATGTAACACAACACACGAGATGAAATCCTAATGTCATCATTTTAATATTTAATATACATATAAATGATGCTCTGGCTTCTCTGCCACCCAAAACGAAGTCCTTGCGCGCGTTCTTGGTCTTGCTCTGCTCTGGGGGACGATGTCCGTCGGATCGTGTGCGAATATCATCGTCGTTGGCAAGGTGCGTTTGTAGATACCTATGAAGACTATAGGTACATCTACTCAAGTAGTTTGTGAGAAATCAGCAATATCGGATCAAAGTATATGTGTGCAGCACTATCAAGTTTATCGATTTTTCACTCTCGGGTTTTTCTTCTTTTCTCGAGCACCCAGATCTCCGATTGAGGAGGCTCCCACAGATGGAGCCTTCTGGCCAGGTCCCGGGAACCGAACAACCTACACCCTGTCAAGACTACAAAAGAAGAAGTGAACAGGAAAAAACAAATCAAGAGAGCCCACAGAATGATGAATGAATCATAATCAGCGGAGAAGTTGTGTATTTTGTTGTAAGAAACGATTACACCATACAGCTAAAAACAACAACGAAAAAAAGAGAACCACCTCTCTGCTCGGCCACTGAAAGGTAGAATGTACAAAGGCACAAAACGAAAGACCACTGAAACTGAATTCTACGCTACGTCCAACTTTCATTGCGGCTCCTCCAATCTCTATTCAAAGTGTGTGTGCGCGTTGGAAAAACGAAATCAACTAACCAACACTTGTATAACTCAAGTGGGCGTGTCCTTCCCCTTCAATGCACACCGCTGCAACTGTCAACACTGTCGCTGCACACGCACACAGTCTTGCACACAGCCGGTCAATGTTCTCGCTTTTGAGGGGAATTTACTAACTCTGTGTGCACAGATCTCGAAGGGGAAAACCTCGCTTACCTTAGGCCGTAAACCTCACTTAAGGTGGTATTGGTTTGGCGAATTCAAGGTAGTATTGAAACCTGATTCTTATATGAATTTATAAATATGCATACATCGAAGCTGGAAACATGAAGAAGGTGGTCTTTTTGAATTATGATTTGTTTATTAATTTTCTTTTATTACATTCTGTGCCGACGCTGGTTGGCTGGCCGATTCCTTGGAAATCGAAGGCTCTCTCGCATACACCCACACAAGGCTTCGTTGGCCGTTCGTTAGTCGTTGGTCAGAGGTCGTTGGGTTGGGCGAGGGGGAGCGCGAAGGCGGACGATTCTCTGTATTGTAGGAAGGTAGGGAAACCCTCCGCCGAACGCAAAAGAGCATCACATCGCATCGGGGATCGGATCTCGGACCATTGGGTGGCGTTGCGTTGCGGTATCGGTGACCGGACCAGGGGGTGGCTATGATGACTTCTCTCGCGCTTTTTGTCGTTCGTCTCTTCCAGATCTAGATGGGGACGCAGAGCAGCAGCAGCAGCAGCAGGTTAGTCGATGGAGCCCAGAATTGGACATTCGAATGGTGCTGTGGTTTGCTGGTTTTGATGGACGAGCCCCCCCACAACCTCGTGTTCCCCGGTGTGTCTTTGCTTCTGAGACGCACCACGATACTCGAAGTTCGCCTCACAAAGTTCTGTGTGGGTTTATTTGACTCGAGAGTTGCGAAACGTGGTTTGCGTCGTTCCAGTTGTTTCTATTGTAAAGCCCTCAACATAGCGAGCAATTTTTGCTCAGAATTACTTGGTTAAATCCTGAATGACTTTAAAAAGACTGAATTCATCACCACTTTTTCTAAAACCTAGAAAAAAAAAATGTGCAAACTGTTTTTTTTCAACATGGTATTCTATGCGACATACAGGACATCAGTATAAGCCTTTGGAAATACTAGGCCGTTTCCAAAATGAAGTTTCAACAACATCAGATTTATAATATTTTCATAAACACTAGCTTTACTGAGCGCATTTGGGTTTCTAGGATAAACCTTTTCAACTGACTTTTTACAAGAAAAGCATCCAGTAGGACTTTGTTAGAAAAAAACTTTAGATTTGGGATTTGCAAATTCTGTACCTATACATGTCTACTGGAAACGCATCAATTTGACGTATCCTTAATCTTGATACACCAGGGAACATCATTTTTGTATGTCTGCACGCAGAGAAAACATGGATTTTGAAACAAAACTGATTTGATTCAAAACGTTAATTTTTTTGGAATCAAATTCCTGTTTTCTTTGAACTAATGAATCATAATTTCTGAAAAAAAGAATTGATTTTTTGAACTGAATAATTTTGGACTTTAATTTAAAACAAATTCTTTGATTCAGAAGAGAAAAAGGTAGGCATTGACTTAATGGCAGCGCACGCGTTTTTTTTCCCCGTCTGTAAAAATCGTCTTTATTAAATTGTTTGAAATAGTGAAATTTGTTTGAAAATTACAACAGAAGCTAATAAAAAGATGACTCGTGGATGGGTCGTCTTAGTTTTGGTTGGAAGTGATAAATAGCGCATTCAAAGTTGTTTTTGAATATGCAAGACGAGACCGTGCAAAAATGAATAGGTTGTGGATTTTTCGTTTTTAGTTGAGGTTATCAGAAAAATATTTACTAAATGACAATGTCTAAAGAAGTAAAGTTTGAAATTAAGAATGAAAGTGCGTGTTGAGCAAATTAAATTTTGAGAGCAGCCGAAAAATAAATTTTAAAAGGGACATTGTTTGTGATTTAGTTTCCATTGAGCAATCGTCTTGAAGTAGTTTTGTTGCAAACCGCGGATTACTGCGATTATGTAAATTGGTTAATTGTTTAGGGTGAAAAAAAGTGAAAAAACGTATTTTCTGGAATGGGAAAGGGGTTAGTTTTTGATATTTTTTTCGAATATATCCTTGTAGTATCATCACTAATGATGATAATGATTACCAACGAGAGCCAAAAACCCGGTGAGCAAATTCCAATCATTCGCCTTTATGTTTTTCTCGCTTATGCGCTAGTTGATGATATATTAATGTTTGCATTTTCATAATGTTTTTATCCTGAATCATATAAGATTTACATTTTTAATAAGTTAACTGAATACAATCACCTACTTTTAAAAATGAAAGTTCATCATTAAAAGTAGGTGATTGTATTCAGAGAGGTTTCGAAGTAATCTCACAATCAAATTCTTTTAAAAGGGTAAAATATTTGAAGAATCCTTTCGAGCTCTTAACAGACCTCGAAAGGTTTAATGTTCTTTTAATGTTTCCGTCTCTTTTTTATTTTCAGGAGCGAGTAAAGGCGCTTTATCCTTGGTCTAGGACCAGGAATGATTGTACACTGAAATCCAAACTAGTTCAACGCACAAAAATACAAGTAAATTTTTGAAAATCTTTCATCAAATATATAAAAATTTTAAAAAGATTTTTGGTCTTTAGATTTGTGATTTCTGAGTACCAAATAAATCATTTACAGCCGATAAAGAATGGCTCTAGTGATTGGTGAAGTTATTTTACATTTAACAAGGCATTTTCATTACGGCGCATTTTTCTTAGGATGCTTCCTTCATGTTCCTGTGTACCAGACTTCTCTGCATTCTCTGCTCCATGGTAGGCCCAACCATTTAACGTTTTTGATCATTTTGATTTTTTTGTTAAAATGATCAAAAGCATGAACAAAGACAAGAAGAATGATAATACACGCTTGTTGTTTTTTGGGACTTAGAAATAATTCTGGCTATGGAAGTACGCTTAGTGATAAGTGAAACCATTTCTTTGATTCAGAAGAAAATTGTACAATTTCATATTTCTATTGAAACAAAGTAAATTTTCTTTTAATCAAAGAAAAATGTTTTCAATGGAAAGGAATAATTTCTGTAAATAAAAACTTCAAACTTAGAAGATATATTGGATTGTGCAAGAAGAATTCAAACCCAAAAAATCGAATTATGTTTGGCCGGTCGTGTTAAAAATCTAAACCAGTGAATAATAGTTAGCTATATTGGAGGATTCAGAATGAATAAGGTTGAGTAAGTGTATGTTAATCGGTTAATCTAAAAGTGAATGTTTAAGATTTTCCATGAACGCTTGCATTGTTACGACCGATTCCGCCCCAAATCCAGCGGTTTGATTATCTTTGGCCCGATCTTCAGCGGCAATCATCAGTTGGATGGCGACTAAAGCCAGCAACTGGAGTTGCTTCCGGAAGTCTATTGAGCGGTCCACGACCGAATGATTCGATTATAGTGCACCAGTGTTTGTGTAAATTTTGAGAATAAAAATGAATTTAAGGTGTAAATTCTTTCTTTTAAGTATTCAAATTTCGAATTAGGAACTTCGGAACAACAGAAAATATTTCTTCCAATTGGAATAAATAGAAACTAGATCAATAAACATGTGTTTTTAAATCTAAATCTAAATCACATTGTAGTAAACGATTACCAACCTTTTAAAAAAACTGTGTTTGTTTCAAGACATTCAGATTTTGATTAAAAGATTTTTCAAAGGAATTTTGAATCCAAGAACCGGGAAATATTCCTATCAAAGGGAATGTGGCACGTTTCATATTTTTTTAAACCAGTACTGGATTCCTATGAACGTCAAACATGGTTGCAGAAATGTATTGGACTACTTTGATGATTTAAAAATCGATTTCTTCGCTGTTCAGGAATTGATACTTTGGGGTAACATTGATCAGTCTCCATTTTTACGGTTTTAACGAGTTTTCTTGATCATAAAGTATACAAAACACGTTCATAATTGTTTACAAATTCTAATTTATCAATTTTACCTTGCTTTTAAACGTTTTCTTCTAAAAACATTTCTAATCGAAAAAAAACATTGATGCTGACTACATCTAGGGGCAAAAATTATTATAATTGTTAAATAGTTTCAGCTTCAAAATACAATTGAAATTTTACCTTCAAACATTCCCCTAGGCCATCCCTCTATTTCTATTTTAGTTTTTTCTTCAAAATAATCATTTGATAGGATTCCTATCCATTTGTCCAATAAGGGCTTATTCTTGAAAAATGTTAATACTTTTTAAATATCAAAAATTTATCCTTAAATGATTATAAAAATAGCACTATAACTATACATATACAAAGAATAAAAGTTGTTCTTTCACATTCAACCACCCGTTTGCTTCTAAATACTTTTTTATATCATCAGGAGAGCGGTTTGTTGACGAACTTTGAAAAAAATAGATATTTTAAGATTTTGAAATTGCACTTTTACTAACAGAAAACAATTTCAAATATAAATCAAATTTTGTCTATTTGATACTCAATTAATAGGCTTTCAAACGTAGAAAAAAGTTTTCAAAAATTCAATTTATAGACTAAGTTATTGATGATAATGTGGAAAAATTTATTGATCGTCAAAGTTACCCCGTTTTACGGTAACAATTTTGAGATCTGCTCAAAACACATTAGCAGTGTTTCATTTATAGTTAAGAATTCGAACCATAAAAAATTGGTGTGTATTTTGATGTAACTAACTTCAAAACAATCTGACTCAAAAATCAATTCGTTTGAAATATGAATTCAAGTTTTTGGTTGTATTTGGCGAATAATGTGAACAACATAGCAAAAATCTGGGAAGGGAAGGGATTAGCTCATGAGCTACACCTTAGTAGCACGTTTTCGGAAAAAGTTTTTCAGACAGTTTTCTTGGATATTTTATAAATTATTCGCCAACATTAAAAAAACAAGTTATGTTGTAAATGGGGGCCGGACATTCGGCCGAAGGCCGATAGGCCGAAAGATGTTAGGCCGAAGGTCGCTAGGCCGAATGGGTTGAAAGGCCGACGGATGTTCGGCCGAGTAGGACAATAGGTCGAATGCGACATTAGGCCGAAGGTTATTTTTTTTTTATTTACATAGTATTCCGTCTTACGACATAACTTGATGAACATAATTCCTAAAATTCACTCGGTCCATGGCAACCGTTCTCCAATTTCTCGGGCACCCCACGTTCGCCAGATCACGCTCCACTTGGTCTTACCACCTCGCTCGTTGCGCCCCCGCTCGTCTTGTTCCTACCGGATTCGTAGCGAACACCTGTTTTGCAGGACAGTCGTCCGGCATTCTCGCAACATGTCCTGCCCAGCGTATCCGGCCAGCCTTAACCACCTTCTGGATACTGGGTTCGCCGTAGAGTCGCGCGAGTTCGTGGTTCATCCTTCGCCTCCACACTCCGTTCTCCTGTACGCCGCCAAAGATGGTTCTTAACACTCGTCGCTCGAATACTCCGAGTGTACGCAGGTCCTCCTCGAGCAATATCCATGTCTCGTGCCCGTAGAGAACAACCGGTCTAATGAGCGTCATATACAGGTTACACTTCGTGCGAGGGCTAAGTCTTCTCGACCGCAGTTGCTTGTGGAGTCCATAGTAGGCACGACTTCCGCTGATAATTCGCCTCCGGATCTCACGGCTGGTGTCATTGTCTGCGGTCACCAGTGAGCCGAGATAGACAAAGTCTTCGACTATCTCCAGCTCGTCGCCGTCGATCGTGACCTTGTTATTACTGGACAAGCGGGTTCGGTCGGTCTCGGATCCGCAGGCCAGCATGTACTTCGTCTTGGACGTATTAATCATCAACCCAATCCTTCCTGCTTCGCGTTTCAGTTTGCGGTAGATCTCCTCCACCGCCACAGATGATCTGCCGACTATATCAATGTCATCGGCAAAGCAGATAAGTTGACTGGATCTGTTGAAAATCGTGCCCCGCATTTCGCCCACCGCTCGTCGAATAACACCTTCTAGCGCCACGTTGAACATCATGCAGGATAGACCATCACCTTGTCGAAGCCCCCTGCGCGATTCGAATGAACTCGACAATTCACCCGAAATCCGCACACAGCACGCCGAAGGTTATTAGGCCGAATATTATTTGGCCGAATGGTCATCAGGCCGAATGGGCGATAGGCCGAATGGTCATTAGGCCGAATAATCACTAGGCCGAATGTTCGTTAGGCCGAATGGTCATTCGGCCGAAAGGTCACTAAGCCGAATGGTCATTCGGCCGAATGGTCATTTGGCCGAATGGTCATTAGGCCGAATGGTCATTAGGCCGAATGGTCACTAGGCCGAATGGTCATTAGGCCGAATGGTCACAAGGCCGAATGGTCGTTAGGCCGAATGGATGCTAGGCCGAAAGATCGTTAGGCCGAATGGTCATGAGGCCGAATGATCGTCGGGCCGAATGGATGCTAGAAGGTCGTTAAGCCGAATAGCCACTAGGCTGAATGGTTGTTAGGCTGAATGGTCGTTGGACCGAATTTATGCTAGGCCTATAAGACATATCGCTTTCTTGCATGTCGGGCCGCTCAGTAGTTAGGCCGATCAGTAGTTAGGCCGAATGATCGTTAGGCCGAATAATCATCAAGCCGAATGGTCATCAGGCCTAATGGATTGCCTTGTGATCATTCGACCTAATGACCATTCGGCCTTATGAACATTCGGCCTAACAGCCATTCGGCCAAACGACCATTCGGCCTAACAGCCATTCGGCCTAGCATGCCGACATGTGTAAAAGATTTCTTATTGACCTAGCAACCATTCATGAAGTTCATTCATCCTTATGGCCATTCGGCCTTACGACCATTCGGCCTTACGACCTTTCGGCCTAGCATCCATTCGGCCTTACGACCATTCGGCCTTGCGTCCATTCGGCCTTACGACCATTCGGCCTTACGACGATTCGGCCTTTCGACCATTCGGCCTTTCGACCATTCGGCCTTACGACCATTCGGCCTAATGACCATTCGGCCTAATGACCATTCGGCCTAATGACCATTCGGCCTAATAACCATTCGGCCTAATGACCATTCGGCCTAATAACCATTCGGCTTTATGACCTTTCGGCCTAGTGATCATTTGGCCGAGTATCCTTTCGGCCTTGCGTCCTTTCGGCCTAACAACATTCGGCTGGATAACCGTCGGCCGAATAACCCATTCGGCCTAGTGGCCTGTTCGGCCAGATAGCCCATTCGGCCTAACGTCCATCGGCTGAATGATCTTCGGCCGAATGGCTTTCGGCCTCCTGACTTTCGGCCGAATGACCCAGCCTCGTTGTAAATCTAAACAACTTGCATTCTTCAAGCATCGAGCTCATACTTATAAGCATGCATGTTTTTTTATATAGGGGAAAGTCGGATAAGACGGATACCTTAAGGTAGAATCGCAATAGAAAATCAGTTATTGCCTTTTTCATCGCAGTCTTCGGTCAGTAGTTTAGGTTGTTTGTTTCACATAAACCATTAGCTTTAGTAAATTTACTTCATCAAGACTGTTTTTATAGCAATCTAAAACATGTTTGCAAATTACAGTTTTTTTTTTAAATGGTCGGATAAAACGGACACTGCGTAGATATTGCCGAAAAAATGATGAATTAGTACATATTTTTGTGAAATTCTGACAGACAATTACACTTGCCAAGGTCTTCTGAAAGCCTATGGAGGATCAAACTGATAAAAAACTTGAAATAACTGGAGAAACTTATGTGTCCGTCTTACCCGACCTAGTAACTCATTTTTGAAGACGTTTGTTGCTCAAGCCCGTCGACCAAAATTCGATGGTTTTCCTCCAGATTGTCAAAGAGAAGCCTTTTAAAGATTTCACCGTTGAAAACGCTTGAAATTTCCGATAATGTTGCGAGTAATGAACTATTTTCTGAGTAAGGAAAATTACATAGTGCAGCCTGAATTATTTTTTGTTTTGTTTACTATTATGAGACCTTGCTTGCTGCAATTCAACAAAGGATCTCCAAAGTGTAAATACACCTAGGAAAACATATTCCCATCATTAGATTTTTTTTTCCAAAAATTGTAATTTCCGAAATACCGAAAGTGACCGTTTTACCCGCTGTGTCCGTCTTACCCGACTTTCCCTCAACCATGTTTATTACACGTAGCGAAAAGATTTTTTATTTCAAAGGAAAGTGCCACGAAAACAAAAGTTTTTTTTCATTCGATTTTGGAATAAATAAAAATTTGTTTGGTTTAAATGCATTTTTCTTTGTTTCGATCATTTTCTCTAAGAAGTTGAAGGCTGTCAAAAACCAAAAATTATATGCTCAAATCAAATAAGTTTGATCTACCACACTCTTAAACAAATACAAAGATTTTAACCATTGATGAAAGCAAATTACATATTTTATTAATTAAGGTTTCTTTTAAAGAAATTTAGCTCACCTTTAAGGTTTAGGAACAATTTTCTAAAGTTACTAGGTATTTTATACAAAAACTTTTAATGTAAAATTACCTTAAAATGTAAACCCTTGTAAACATTTGGATCCTTTTTGTAAATGATAGAATAAACCTTAATTTAATGAACTCTGTCGAGTACTACAATCTTCGCGAACAGTGTGAAAAAAGTCTAAAGGCCCAATATGGACGGCGTTCTCCGTCGTCAACTTCCATCGATATTATGTCAGCTTTCTTGAATAGGTTTCATCGGTAGCAATGCGAAAAACAAAACTCCATTGAAAATCTTCGCCATTAAAGCTGTCGACATTCCAGCAATCATTCTACTACTTAAAATTTAAAATGAAACATTTTTTAATGCTGCAACCATCAGCAAATCAATCGGTGTCTGGGTCATCCATTTTCGACACCTTATTTGTCGTTCATTTTACGTTCCGACCATTTGTCATTATGACAGCTCAATCAAGATTTTCAAAAATCATCAATAAAATAATGGCCTTATCGCTCTGATGAATTTATTAAACAAATCGACCACAGACGGCGACACATTGTCACATTGGATGGGATCGGATCGAATCGAATCGAACAATCGCGTCCGTCCAAGTCCACAACTATGCTGGTGGCTGGTGTAAAATGCGTTGTCCAAAAAATTACCACCCCGGATCGTGATGGCCCCTACAAATGGTGGTCTCCGGAACCATAAACACGAAAAACTACACGCAAATTCTCATGATTTGGCGGTTGGCGCAAATGAAGTGTCCGTCTCTCTGGGTTTTGAGCTGAGGTGCCCCCGAGTATTGAATTCGCCTAGAGTCGAAAAACGGGCGACACGAAAATGACCGGGAAAGACAAGAGCGATATAAAACAATTTTAATATTCCGATTTCGTCCCATGACTTTGAAATAATTTTCGAGTCTCCTTCCTCGTGAGCACGGATGGGCTTCCCCCCGAATGGTTTTGAGGCGTTCGGATTGCCCATGCAGTGTGAGGAGGAGGAAAAGCGGGAAGAAATAAAAACAAATCAGAGCAGCAGTTAATTTTGGGTTATAAAGTGGTGAAAAAAATTGCACTATTATCTCGCTACGCCTAAATTTTCCTAACAACACTTTATACAACTTTCAATCAATTTCATTTTTGGCCAGTCGAGCTTTTATTTTTTTTTATTTCTCCTAGATAATAGTTTGGACCATGCACATTGTGAATACAAATTTTCTCTACCAAATTACCTTTATATAGACGCATCGTAACGAGCTTCCAAAATCGCGAATCAATATTTATATCAGCTCGCTGCCCGAAAACATGCTGAATGTGTTATATTTTCGCGCATAATAAAAATTCAAATGATCAAAGCTTTAAACGAGCCATTTGCCGTATGGGTGCTCTCCTTACATTCTTGATTCGAATCCGGATTCTCGCGTCAATTTTTTGTTATTTTTTATTGGATTAACTGCGTTGAAAGTACCTACAGCTCTCGTTGGATGCAGAGACAGTCCATCTACAGCTAGATACATGTACGAATAGTTGATGAGATGCAAATTGTTTGATGATAGTTTTTTCAGAGGTTTTTTTTTTAGCAGAGATTCATCATTTTCGTCAAGCTGCTCTGGGTACTTTCACCATGATCCTAATGCATCGTACATTTTAAACTTTTGATCCATTCTGTTTTTTTTCTCAGTTTAGGTGCAATTTGCAATGAAAAAGAGTGTTTCAGCTCCATAGAATCGGAAAAGCTTCCTTTTCCATATCAATAGCTAAGCATATTTAATTCAACCGTAATAAACATATTCTCATGCAACTAGCTTTAACAAAAGTCATTTCGATCCATAAATAACCTGAATCTCTTATTCATCCGGTTCAATAAACATAACATCTTTGAATTGAAATTCTAATCAAAATTTCAATCAAAATATAGAACGCAAAAACTCATGAGCTATCTCGTTACGGTCATACTTTTATATAACGATAATCATATCAATTGCTTCGTATCTGAATTGTAAAAAACCGCGTGGTATCATATAATCGATAGAGGTAATTTATTTCATACATTTATGGGACAAAACGTCCATCTGAAATACATTTCAAATGTTTACCTATTTATATATGCAAGTGAAAGAAGGAAGAAAGCGCATCGGGCATGTATTTGTTTGGAATATGAAAAACTAAAGCGCAGAAAAAAGCAAAACGTAAACACGGATTTCGTAAGAGGCGACAATCTTGGTCGTCGATGCTTCCGATATGCTAATCGAATGCAGATCGACTGATTAATAAGAACCGGAACAAACAAATGCGATTCCTGCTGGGCAACTGGATTCCAATTTCAAACACAAATTTTTGAGGGAAGTGTGATGTTTTCTTTAAATTATTCATACTACAAATCCCAAGATAAAAAATTAGGATACTTTGGTCTTTGCTCGTCTACAAAGCTCTCGTTTGAAAAGGAGGTGATAAGAGCGAAAGATATAAAGTGTTAGCCGATAACATGTACCTAGGTTTTATAAATAGTAAAATTGATATCTTTTCTGATCAAAACTTTGTGCCGCAAAGCAATATCAAATCGACTGACACTGACATTGAACATTTGCAGCTTTGTACATACATACCTTAGGTTTGGGGATTTTTTTTATACAATCTGATGCCGGGGTTCTTCAGGTCTTACCCAAAATTGAAAATTTGGTTCAGTTCTACGACTTATAAAATATTTTTTTTTCATGATTTCTAACATTTTTATTTTTTGAGATAGATTCGGATAGTTTTTTTTGTAAATAAAATAAAACCATATTTCAAAGCTTCATAACTCTTTTATATTTCAACGAAAATCATAAAATAGTACACTGAAACGCAGGTTCCCAAATAAAATACCTAAAAAAGTTTAAACATGAAAAATTGTAAATAAGCTGGAAAAGATAATCAAAAAGTACCGTCTGTATCACCGAATATTCTGGAAAAATACCATTATAGCCCAATTTATACTTCAACTTTCATCTGAAGACCATCTGAAGACCAAAGTAGGCCAACATCAGCTGGTTTACACCAACTTTGCGGTATACAGAACCTGTCGACCGACTAGACCAGCTTGGGCCCGTTTGAGAGCTCGACTTCGATTTTAAACAGTGCGACTTAGATCTGGTTGCCGCTTCTTTCGGATCAATTGAATGGGATTCTGTAGGAGCTCAACAGCGGAATCCACATTGAAAACAATGTGGATTCCGCTGTTGAGATTTTCTGCTTGAAACTCTACTCTGTTTTGAAAAATTAAGTACCCTTGAAACGTCCTCAGAGAATCGAACAAACGAGACCAGGAACTCTGAACTTAGACGCCTCTGGAATCAGATAAGAAAGGTTCGTAAATGTTACAACCGAAATCGCTCTGAAGTTCATCGAGGTCATCTGCAACTCCTGGAACGCGAGTTTAAAGATGACCTATCTAATTATCGCGCCGCCTCAATTTTAAACTCAATCTCGAAAATCTTTGAAGTCCTGATTCACGAACGATTGTATGCTGCTGTAAAACCGTTAATCTCGGAATCCCTACATGGATTTGTGAAGAGACGGTCGACTGTTACTAATTTGATGCGCTACGTTAGTTTCCTTAATAATAGCTTAGAGAAACGATGTCAAGTAGATTCAACCTATATCGACTTTCGACCGTGTTCCGCACAGAATGCTCATTGCAAAGATAGTCTCCCAGCTTGGTCACTCGATTGGATTGCATCATACCTCACTCATCGTCATGATTTCACAAAAATTTAACACGGTCGATCAAGAACATTCGCAACACCATCTGGTGTTCCGCAAAGGAGTCCTTGGACCTCTTCTGTTCGAAATTTTCGTGAATGACTTGTGTCAAACGCTTCAGTCTGACACACTACTCTATGCCGACGACCTGAAGCTGTTTAGAAAGATTATCAGTGCTGTTGACTGTCTTACGCTACGAACTTATATCGGACGATTTTGTAAAAATTATGTAAAAATTAAAATATTAACTAAAATATTAAATTATAAATCTTAAATATTAAATATTAAATTAAAATAAAACTGTTATAGGATGATCCGAAGCCGTATTACATCGGATGTGGTGCGATCTCATGATTTAGCTGTTTTTTCCTGTGTTTTTCGGAATCCATCTCCGAGAGCATCTAGTTACTATGGTGTTTTTCGCAAGCACGCACTGTGGCCTGCTGTGATTATTTAAAATGAAAGTGAAGAGAAATTGAAACCCCGATGAGTCCATCACGAACAACTGCCAAGGATAAGAATTGTGGGAAGTCACTGAAACTGAACTGAAACTTTTCAATCCTATCTGCCAAGTAGGATTTCCTATTTTTACCCTTCCCGATCCCTTCTGAAACAGTTTTATGGGTCGTATGGGTTCTCTGCACCTTAAGAGTTCGCTTTGCTGTTTCAGATCTTCCCTACCATGATTACATAGACTTGCCGCGATGTGCATTATGGTGCTACACTAATTTTCAAAAGTATCACTTGAAATAAGTACTGAATCCAAATACTTATTTTGGCATCTCGTGTTGGTTATGATTATCAGTTGTATCTCTTGTATCAGCCAATGCAAGATGTGTGTAGTCACCTTATGCTATGCTATGCTATGTAACACCAAAGACTTCGACGACGTTTATGCGCTCAAAGCCATTCACTGCTCCTCTATTCGTAGCATTATGGAATACGCCGCCCTGGTAAGGTACTTCGTAAGGTACGCTCTACGGCGCCTTCCTTGGAACAAACAACTTCGACTCCCGCCTTACAAGCAAAGGTGTGCCCCGATTAATATGGCCTCACTAGAAAATATCACTATCTTAAGATGTCCCTACTGAAAAGTTCATCATTTTTCATCGATAAAGCCGATAAATTAAATAAAGAATCTGCTTTTTAAATCTGAATTCTGAACCTGCATTCAAAAATGAACTTTGAATCTGTTTCCAAATATCGATCCGATTTTTGAAACGTTATAAAAAAATACAACTTCCAAACCTTAATTCTAGATCAGAATTTTAAATATGAACTTCAAATGGTGAATCTTAACCTGAGTTTTCAATTTTGGATCGCCATTATGAAGCTTTAAGTGTTTGAATTTTGTTTAAGAATTAAGTTCAAGAACTTTGAATTGGAATATAAATCGAATTTTTCTTTTTTTCGTGTTGGGAAACTATTATAAAAATACTGATAATGCATATGATTTTCGAAAAACATGATGCAAACATATGAACACAATTGATATGGAATGCAAAACCAAATTTCAACCAGGATTTCAAGGCAGCTTATCTTTTCTAATTTCTTATGATTATTCGAACTGAAAATCAAGAATCCGGAATAAAAAAAACAGAAAATCAATTTCAGTTATAAGAATATGGAACCAGAACCTCCGAAATGGGTTTCATTTTATCTTAAAATTTAATATCCATACCTGAATTTTTACGAACAATTGAGAACATTTTGAAAAACTTCAGCAGAATTTTTAACTTAGGATGGGTTTTTGAGGTTTGCGCATCAGTTTTTCGTCTAGATTGTTACTTTTAGATAACCTCACTCTGTTATCATTATTTGATTAAGAATTGAAATTTTAAAATGTAGAGTAGAATACCTTGTTTGCTTGTTTGGACCCTTATGTGGGGGAGGGTGGGAGATGTTCAACCCAGAATGAGCATAATTTAAAGTTTCTCGGAGGACCAAAATATTTTCATTTTAGAATCCTTATCTTCTACCAACCATTTGAGCAAACATATTATAATCAACATTAGTAACTCTCAGCATGCTTCATATACTTCAGCAAGGACCTGATCAGGACCTGAAGGTGCTGATATATAGCACCACCTCATGGAGAAAGTTCTTACTAGAAGGAAATTTCAAGCATTGAGGTCAATACTGATGTTATGAAATCGCTTTGGTACATCTTTGTACCTGAAAATAATCACATTTTCGTAGGTGATGGAAAGAATTAAAGAAACATAAGCTATCAAAGAACGAAAGAACATAAACCGTAAATATCATGAATTTTTCGAAAAAGATACAATGGCTCACCGGCAGGACTTGAACCTGCAATCTCAATCTCGCGGAGATTGCATGTTCAAGTCCTGTCGGTGAGCCGTTGTATCTTTTCCAAAAAAATCATGATATTTACGGCTTATGTTCATTCGTTCTTTGATAGCTTATGTTTCCTTAATTCTTTCCATCACCTACGAAAAAAAAAAGCATTGAGGTATTGACGAAACTCTGAACATTCTTCCCATCAACCGTGGGTTCGCGTCTTAACTAAAAAAGTTCGTGTTTGAACTTGCATTTCTATGACTACGCAGAAAATTCTTTATATGTTTTATTTTCAACACAGGAATTTCAGCCTACTCCAACTTTTCTTCGTGTAGCAAAGTATGTTGCTATGGTTCTCAATTTGTGTTGTTTTTTGACGAATGGAAAATGGTCTCGACTGACGGAGTAATAAATCTACAATTTGAGATTCTAATGTCATTTGAATTGGAACAATCATTGATGGAAATTTTTCTTTTTGGACAATACTGAATATTTCACAAAAGAAATCATAAGAAGGCAACAATTTACTTAGTAAATTGATCTTAAAATCTGCAATACAATATGATTTGAGATTTATTGATGACCACATCATCATTATTATTATTATTATTCGCTGGAGCACGTTTGGTAAATGGAAATCAGCATTTCTCTAAAAATGAATAAATTGGTAAAGGAAAAAATTCTTCGTGTAGAATTAGCTCTTTTTAATACTTTTCATTTAGGCACATCTGATTTTTTGAAAACTCCAAAACATGTTGAACCGATAAATCAAAATCATATTTTGAGTATAAAATTTATTAACGAAGTCAACTTACTTATCATGAAAGATTTTATGAAAAAATAGAAGATATACTTGTGTTGTATTTAGTATAATTGTCAGATCGGGACACAAAGTTTTGGTGATAATGAGCTTAACAGTTTTCGCCAGAAGCTTTCGAAATTTAGTCTAAGGCAACTTAGGTCTTCTCGATAGCATTTATTCATGTTCGTCAGAACTTTCCTCACATGGAAGCGCGTTCCATGTGTCCTTCAAGTTTCTGGGGAGTAAGGAATACTCCTACTATTATTATATTTGATTTGAGTGTACTTTAGAGATGAAAAAATGAAAGTTTCAAGTTGAAATCATGTTTAATTTTGAATATATTTTGTTCCGGTCGTAAACAAATCGCAATTTTGTTTAATATTTCTTAAATTTTGTTTGAATTTCCGTTTCGTTATCTTATACCTATTCTAGTCAAAAGAAAACCAACCAACGAGGAAGTTTATGTGCAATTCACATTTTACAAACCGAAAAAACTGACCACAGTATAAATGCAAAGTTTAAGCAATCCTGTCTATACTACTAGGAAAAAGGCATTGATTTACCTTTACAAATTGGTTTACCATATTTTAAACACCATATCACGATGCTTTTTACTTTATTCGCTGGCATGGTGTTAAAATGTTATAAGGAGAACGCGTTTTTGAAAAATGAATGTTGTCCCTCTCAGGTATCAGGTATCAGAAAGGGGGTAGGACTTGTAGCGGCACGTTATCCAAAAATACGGGAAAATTGTGCCTAGCCTTTTTATTTTTTTAATCAAGATTTCATCATTTACCTGAGAAACCTGAAAAAAAACATATAAAAGGAAGATCTATTCAATCTATTTAAGATGGCATAAAGCCTATCTATTTAGAGATTTGTAGCATTAACGCTCTTTTTCGTATTCGATTTATAATTATAGTATGTCTTTTAGGTTTAATTTCTTAAACTCAGACTCGCTTATAGCGTAAGATTCCAGAGCACGAAAACACAGTCTGGCAAATGAGGGACATTACATATAAGATCCCTTTTACACACCTGATTCACAGCTATCATATACTGAAGACATACTATTTTAATTTTCAATTTTATTCCATTATTTTCTTATATTTTGATCTCGTTGAAAAAACCCTGCTAAATGAAAGTCAAATTATGTTTGAAGCCAAAGGGGTATAAGTGCAAGTGCAATGTAATGTGCTTATACCCCATTGCCACCAATTCAATTGTCATTTCCAGAAAGTAGTTTTCTTTTTTTCATCGGGTCATAAAATGAAAAAAAAAATGTAATTGAATTATCATTTGAAATGTATACGATGTTTGAAAATTTATAATATTTTGTTATTTTTTCTATTCTTTATTATTATTTCTATCCGAATTTGGGGCTAGGCTCTCAATATGTATTTGTCTGGATGCTTGGGTTAACGTTGAAGCGCTAATCGTAAATTTACTGAGAAAAACATCAACTCATAATCCATTTCCATAGTCCATTTCCAATGCCAATTAATCAGACAATTGCGCACAAAACATCCAATGATTGAAAATAATATTTTTATTTATTTTAAGAGACTTTTACGATGGTACTTATATTTTTAAAAATAAAAAAAAAAATCTAAAAAAAACATGTTGACTTGTTGTATCTGCTATCTCACTCGAAGGGAAAAAATAATCTGAAATAACGAATAAAACAGCTAATATCGTCAACAATAAACATATTTACATCACGTTGATATGAGATCCACCAACGGTAAACATCACGCACGGCTTCTCATACTGAACAAACAGATCCGTACCAACCTACGTTTTATGTGTGCCCCCCGCTAACGACTTGCCAATCATACCACTTTAAAATTTTGCTGCTCCTATAGGTACCTACTCATGTAGTTTATACCAAAAGTTGAGATGGCATAAAAGTCATTCTTCCCACCCCCATCAGATCTTTGAGTAACGGAATGGCGATGGGCGATAGAAGACCAACTTTTCGAGTGTCTGTTTTCTTGCTGACTTCATTATTTATGCTCAAGGAATCGTAGAATTGAACCAACCATCTCGCAGAAGGATTAGACCAAGATTATTCTAAATCGGGAGTTTATATCGTGAACAATGTTTTTGCTTTAAAATAGAATTTGAAAAGTTTCTGAGTTATTCTACAACTAGCTGACCCGGTAAACTTCGTTTTACCCGTTCCTTAATAAATCGTTGGAAAATATTTCCAGTTTTTTAACTACTTCGTGCTCGTGAATCAGTTTTCGTGAAAATCGTCTTCAAGCTGTTCCAGTTTTGTCCCGTTTCTAGTTGATTTTGTATAGTAGCCAGCCTTCCATAGAAAGTGAGATTCTTGAAACTATTATACAAACCATCTCTGACCCAAAAAACCCTCGGATACCAAATTTCACTTCATTCCGACCGACCATTCATACGTGATGTTATCACAAAGAAAACGCCTCCATTTTTATATATAAGAAGAGAAGAAGATGTGAAGAAGAGATAATTTGTATGGGGACCCCCCTTTCATAAAAAGTGAGATTCTTGAAAGTATTATACAAACCATCTCTGACCCAAAAAACCCTCGGATACCAAATTTCACTTCATTCCGACCGACCATTCATACGTGATGTTATCACAAAGAAAACGCCTCCATTTTTATATATAAGAAGATGTGAAAAAGAGATAACTTTGTATGGGGACCCCCCTTTCATAAAAAGTGAGATTCTTGAAAGTATTATACAAACCATCTCTGACCCAAAAAACCCTCGGATACCAAATTTCACTTCATTCCGACCGATCATTCATACGTGATGTTATCACAAAGAAAACGCCTCCATTTTTATATATAAGATTTTTGTCTTATGCGCAGCTTTTTAAAAAAAGCATTTTTAAATCAAGCATTTTGCACCTTAAAATATGTGCCCCAGAATGCAGCCAATTGTCTATGAATGGAATAGACACAAAAAAGTCACCTTTTAATTTCCTATGAACATGTCACCTAGTTATATTAGAATATGAAATGAGCGGCCCGGCATAAATTTAATATCTCCGGCAATTCAAATTTGTGCTGTGACTCTGCTCTTTGGCTTTTGTCCGGTTTGGGTTCAATTTCGTGCATACGCGAAGCCGATATGAGGTTCACTCATTTTTTATTTAAATTTCACTTCGGTTTCGTTATACATTTTTGAAAAAGCAGCATGTTTGTTGAATTCATTTCATTAGCTTATCGTCCATCACTTTTTCCGTTTCATTGTTACACTTTTTGTTTTGATTTGAGTTTTTTTCAACGACCGGGGTCTGCCTTATGCTATCATTCGGCTCGTAAAACAAGTATAAATCCAGATACTATGCCCACTCTATTTATAACTGTTTGTTGTTGAGTCGAGAGACGACCGGGTTCGAACTATCTATCCTATACCAAGGTACATATAACATTCTTAACACCCGGTGCTGTGCCACATAAATCGTAATAAATATTTAAAATGCTTTTAATCGCACAGCATTTGGACTGATGTACTGTTGTGCATATTGTAACTCTTTAAAGCTGATGTACCTACACTACACACCTTCGTTCGTTTGCCTGTGTGTTAGGTTTGGTATCCATCGATTGGAGGGTGCCAAGTTGGTCTCGGACAGCAACTAGATATCAATCGTTGGGGCTGAAATTCATGAGAGATGTTATGCGGCGTGTTACAATTTGCCGCTTATGAATTTTCATATCGCAATCAGTCATGAAAAAGCCTAATATTTTTTTTAAAATTCTTTTTGAAAGTAGGGTGGGCCTAATTCCTAATTAAAGTTTGAAATACTCATTTTAATCATTAATCATCTAAAAATAACAAATTTTTTAGGTGTGTTTATGTTCCCAATTTAGCACTGATTGTTCCTAATAATTAACATATGTGTTCCTTATTATGGACATATGAGAGAAAAATATATCGGCGTATCCAATATTACACATATTGTTCCTGATTTTGCATATGGTTATATAACTTATTATTTTTATGTTATCTAGTTTTAATCGCCGCTGAAATCATATTAATTTCAATCTAAATTGGCATTTCGGCATATTTCATAGAAACTAAGTAGAATTTGGGTAGAAGAAACGAATAGCTGTTGAAAGAATGTGCTTTTAAAGCTGTCTATAACACAAAACCCTAGCTCACATTCTTTCAACATCTATTCGTTTCTTCAACCATAAGCACTCTAGCTTTGACCTGTTCATCTATCAGTTTCATATTCTTTCTCATGAAAATTTTATTTTAGTTTCTATAAATTATGCGAAATGCCAAATCAGATTAAAGTTAATACTATTTTTATGAGAAAAATCTTAAAACTCATCATTTCATCAAGACTTTTATATTTTTTTTAGAATATGAACAGAAAAACGGGCGTATTTTATTCATACACGATTTTCGTTTATGCTTATTATGAAGAAAGTAATGGATGTGAGCTTATTAAAAATCAAACTATGCGTTTTCTAATGGATACTATTGCAACTTCTTTTTTTTTTTCAATTATTGATGATATTTGAATTTATGATATTTGAATAAGTAATGGATAATGTTTTGTTAAGGCAATTACGGATAGAAAATAAAACTTGTTTCTTAGAGGACGTCCGAAAGTAAAAGAGAACGTTCATTGCAATTTGATTCATTATTACATTTTTCCGCGCGCAAACAGGTTAACAAAATATTCAAGAAATTGAAAACTGGCAACACCTAAGAGATCAAACGAATAACAAACGCTTCACCAACAGTGTTGAGAATCAACATAAGTATAACGTATTTTATTATTGATTTTTTTCAATTTCTTCTCTCTGTAACTTTATGATTTTATTTTCTAATTCTTGTTTCTGAGTCTTTCTTCAATGCTCTTTGTTTCTTTTCCTCTTCAAACTCTTTTTTCATCCATTGCTTTTGTGATTTCATCAATCCGGGTTCTGGCTGATATAACAGAAAAATATTTTATTTACTAATGCTTATTAAAAAACTTTTTTAACTAATGCTAAACCAATATTCATTTCCACACACCGTAATCTGGCAACATAGTTTTGTTGGTAATACAAATTTTTTTCGATTTAAATAGAATTTTGGCGTGAATTTACGTCCACGTTGTATCCTCATCGGGCGTGGTTCGTTATTTCGGGCGTGCACTTTATTTTTAACTGGTAATTATTTCGTGAAGGGAATACTAAGTAAGACTTTTTAAAGAAGAATTTATTTAGAATGGAGGAGATATTAAATGTTTTTATGAAAAATAATTGGAAAGGTGGAATTAATTCGTCAATTGATGAGATGATTTGATGAAATGATAACACTCCTGATGGAAAAGTTTATTTTTACCGCTGGGAAAAGACGGGATGTTTTGTGAGACGGAAACAAGTTTCTTGATTTCGAGTTGAATTCTGGTCATTTGTGTAGTTTTCTGTAGATGTGAAGTGTGAGGTAAATTCATTGATTTAGCTAATGCGGTACTGAAAAAATTTTCAAATACGTTCAAGCACGTTTTGAACACAAACTCCTTCTATGGGTGACGTGTGTGGAAATTTGTTGCCTTGGTAATTTGCGATATGGTCATGAACTTTTCGGAGTTTCGGCATAAAATCGACGTTCGCTTTGATGGCTTCGTCGTGGGATGAATTGCTAGGTGCGGGTGGGTGGTTTGCGAAAGTGAATGGATCAGAAATAGAACAGGCAGAAAGTGGTTTTTTAGCAATGTGGTGCAAAGAAAGGAGACGAACAAACACGCACACTATTCCAGAACTCGTTACTCAAAAAGTAAAAAGGTTAACAAAACCTACGTCACTTGCAAGGATGTTTATGTATCCTATTTATGATTGCCGTTCAAAAATAACAGAGTTACGTAGCTTTGAAATATGATTATTTTTTATTTACAAAAAATCCTATCCGAGTATAACTCGAAAAATAAAAATGTTAGAAATCTAAAAAAATACATGTGTATTAAAATGAACCCAATTTTCAATTTTGAGGAAAACACGCACACTATTCCAGAACCCGTTATTCAAAAAGTAAAAAGGTAAACAAAGCCTACGTCACTTGCCAGGATGTTTATGTTTGTGAGTTGGCAATGATTGATTCTCTAGTTTTCGCTGGTACAGCGATGATGGTTGTTTATTTGAAAATGCAACTGACGTCACGAATTGTCATGGTTACAATGTTTACAAAACAAAAACATTTACTGACACTTAGCACGGGATTTCCATCGCCACCTTAGATATGTATACAGGTTGGATCTTCAGGGTGTTCAATAAGTTCGAATACAAATTAAAATAACAGTTATTCAAAATCAACTGGACTGATTTTGTTTTTGCTCAAATGGAAAGATAATTCAATAATTGTCAATCACACCTTTTGTTAAGAATTTTTTTTACTTTAAACCCGTTGTATGAGCTTCCGCGGTTTCTCGAGTCCACCATACGCAGCACGCTCCTCTTTTGTTGAAATTTCGTTCCCCATAAGAATGCTGACGATTTTTATAGAGAGTCAAAATAGGTTTCCTGTAATTGTTCATTCTCGACAACATGTATGATATAACTAACCAATCCAAGAGTGCTGTATTTGAAGGGCAAGGCACTTTTCATGTGTAAAATGACCTATAAAAATAAACACTACATGCAAAATTAGCCGAAAAATCCATTAATGACCAATGTAAACTTAATACAAATTCACACAACCACAAATTTAAATGTTTTGATCTATTTACGATGTGCAATTATTCTGTGCTCCATCACGTTGATAGGCTTTTTGATGAAAATCAGCTAGTACGTAGCTACTTTTTCGATATTTCACACATGAACCGAAGAAATAGATTTTATATGAGACAAGTTTAGGAATTCTGTACTTTTTTATTCTCGACATCATTAATGATCATGAGAATATGACCAAAGGTGACAGATTAGGTGACCTTTAAACTATTTATTTTAGTCAATAAATTGGATTTTTTGCCTGTACCAGTATTTGTGGTGTGAAAAAGCTGATAAAAAATGAACACTTAATGAAAATTTATTTTTCGACACCAGGAATAGTTTGTCTGATAATAGCACAGAATTTAAAAAGTATATGCTGTGGCTTTACCATGCCATTTGGTTTAAAAGTGTGTTCGAACTTATTGAACACGCTGTAAGCTAAGAAAACAAAATGCAGTGACACATGAGATGACATGCACATAGAAGTCGGTGGAATCAAAAAGGTTTTTGCTTTAATTTGTTTTCAGTTCCTGTATTTGGGAACACAAAAAGTGGTTAAAAATATCAACA
The DNA here is from genome assembly GCF_029784155.1 of Uranotaenia lowii. Taxonomy (NCBI): domain Eukaryota; kingdom Metazoa; phylum Arthropoda; class Insecta; order Diptera; family Culicidae; genus Uranotaenia; species Uranotaenia lowii. The sequence goes on from NC_073692.1 coordinate 3,932,584, forward strand.
TGCTTAAAAAAGTTTTTATTTTGAAAGTTAAGCAATGAACATATTCCTAACACATTGATCAAAAACTTATGAGAAAGAGGCTATGATGTAAAAATAATTTTAGAGCTCAGAAAATATCCAGGCTGTAAAAAGCATTTTTCTCATTATAGGTAATATTACATTGAAAATATGATACATATACCAGTTTTAAACTCTAACCTACAAAAGCAAGCATATTTCGTTGACAGTGTATTGCTACTTCACTTGCTTACACTCTCATCAACAGAATCTTCAGTGTTCCACTGTCCATTATCAGATCAAATCTGGGGCACTACCGATGCAAAACTGAGCGCATTAACGAAAAAATGACTGCAAACAGTGCAAAACTGGTAGTGACCTGGTACGAACTGGGCATAAACGAATACGCTATTAGCTTGTTGGTTGAAAACCTGATGTCAGTTTTGCTGCAAACACTTTATATAGCACGAAAAATTATGGCGACATCATTTAAGGTTTATTTACAACTAGCTGACCCGGTGTGCTTTGCTACACCTTCCAAAAATTAATGTAATTTGTAAAAATTCATTCAAATTTCGATTTTTGTAAGCATGTTTTTAAATCAAACCTCATCATAGTTCAGAATCAACAACTTTGAAATGAGAGCTGCAGCTGGAGTTCCGAATTGCAATTCAAAGATGGTATATGTTATTTACTAAAACTTGATCTCTTAACTTGTTTTTCAAGATCTGAAATTTGTACTCTGTTTTTAAAGCTTCATAATGATTTAAATAATGTCAAAATTTATGGATTTTCCACCTTTTTTCCCAAAGTGGGAAGTTACGAACTTCTATAAAAATATTTGTCACGTCTATTTTTGAGTTATGCCAAATATCCGTACGCACAAAAATATGGTCTCTTCTTTGAAAAGCTGTTTATCTTTAACTTACATGGGAGCTCCCCCATCTTTTCAAATTTTGTCCCCCACTGCTTGAAGAAGGTAGGCTGATCTACCCGGCTCGAGGTTACATAAATATCTAATTGAAAGAAAAAGATTCACATATTGAAATTTATTGCATATTGTACTTTATGGAGATCGAATTTTGAAAACCGATCAATAGCGTGAATCGGGACAGTTTTTTGAGTATATTCCTAATATTCTGTATTATGAGCCCTTCCAGCTCCTGATTAGCTTTAGAATTTAGATGGTGTATTCTTTGGAGTTGAAAAAATAAGCTATAGAAATTTGAAAAAAAAAAGATGAAAAAGATTTTTAATAACCATTTTCAAACAGCTTTTTTCATTATCCTCGCCTTTCGGAGCAGTTTGAATATCTATCCTTTTTGCGCAAAAATTATGTTAAAAAAATGTTTCGCCATATGCCAAACTCGTGGACATGAGACATTATAGCTTGAAGTTTTCCCAAACAGCACTTATCATGGTATGAAAATTATCGATTTTAAACAGTGCAAATTTCTTTTTTTTTAATAAATTTAATAAAGCAAAAAATATAAACATTTAAAAAAAATATCAGTTGCATCACTAAATAAATTCTCAGCGTTCTTTATTTTTACTTTGAAAGTCAAATATTCAAAAATGTTGGCAAAAACAAATTTCTAAGTTAACATTCGTCCAGTATCTTGGGGCAAGTGTAGATGCAAAGCTTATTATCAGATGCGTCAGAGTAATGGCTTTAAAATAAATTTAATACGTATTTCTGATTGTTTGTTTTATCATGTTTCATTGATATATCCGCAGTATTCCTGCCGTATAAATTTATGTTTGTTACTTCACTTTTAACGAATGCTTTTCAAAGCAAATAACCTTCAGTGTGTTCCTCTCTATAGTGTTCCTTGAATGAAAATTTCACTTATGCACACGTCATGCGGCTCTTGATCGGTTCATGTGTCGGATCGTATTTTTTGATCTTCTATAACTTTAAATGGCGCTTGATAAAACTTCAGTCAAGTACATTTTTACATGATAAACAAAATATTTCCGATCTACCTCTGTAGAAAATATCTTATTCATATTTCTGTTATCAATTTGATTAAAAAATCACCTTGTAGGCGAAATGGGTTAGAAATCGTATGTAAATTCTATATTTTTTGCATTTTTTTTTCAATTGTCCGCAAAGTGTCATACCATTATTTCATTAGCATCAGAACTAAATTTTTATTTTTTAGATAACAAATGCTACCTACATTAACACGAACTAAATATGGGATTATTTTTGCAAATCTTTCAATTGGTTTTGATTCGATTAATAAAATACCAATCCGTGTCACATTTAGGCGTCATTTATTTCCACGTGCTGTGTACAATTAAGCAAGAAAAAACCCATCTAGGTTGCATATCGCCCCCACGTGCATAAGAAATATAGGTACTTGGTTGAGGAACAGGTGCCTAATTGTTGAATTTTTCCAGCGATCAATTAACAGTATGTTTTGGTTACTATCCACTTGCGACGACGTTTGCTCGACCAGAGAGACGAAAAACAAACCCTCGAAGAAAAGAAAATCTCTAAAAAGGAATGCCATGACTTTCAATTTCAGATTTTGGCAAAAAAAATGTATATGTCATATTAGATCGGCAAAATGTCAATCTGGGTCACATCTAGGTGTCATTCATAACCATGTGCTGTACAAATGAGCTAGGAATCAAGTAGAAAAAAAATCACATCAAGGCTTCATATCGCCACGCCTTGCATTGAAAATATGCTTGGTTGAGAAATACGCGCCAAAATATTCCCACTGATCAGTATGCTATGCCATGGTTACTATCCTCTAGCGACGTTGGGTCGCGACGTCTCGACCATGGAGACGAAAAACAAACCGCCCAATGGAAAAAAAAATCTCGAGAAAATGGATGTCATGACTTTAATTTGATTCGAAAAACTACAAATTTAGTATGGGAGCCACTCCTCCCTTAAGTCGGATGGGGTTGTAACTATTATAGAAACCACCGCCGGCCCCAAAAACCCTCAGATGCCAATTTTCACGATGATCGGTTCAGTAGTTTCCGAGTCTATTGGGAACAGACAGACAGACAAACATTCATTTTTATATATATAGATGTTTCATGTTAAAGGTCATTACTTATTTACCGTGGTTGAATTAAAAGAAATCTTTCGATTGCTTTGATTCGGTTCAATCATTTAACCAAGTAGGCTGACAACACAAATGAGTCATTTTTTTTTAAAATATTTTATTTGAAAATTTGATAAAATTTCAATTCGTTTTGATGTGCTACACAGTATTAAATAATTACAAGTTATAACCTGCAAATAAATGGAACAAGTTATTTCTACTAAATTTACATAAGTTATGACGTAATGTAAATTCCCGAAACGAAAAAAAATGACATTGTGAATTTACATGACCATAACAATGAAAACGTTCCGGCTCATTATTCCTATTAAATTTTTGATTCATTATTTTATCAACTTCTAGCCATCAGCCTTATAACAAGGTTTAAAAAGATAATTATAATGTTCATGCTCAAAATCCACAAACTCCACACTTGGAACAGATTTTTTTCGGTTCATCAAATCGAACTGGCTGCTAACCGGTCGGCCGTTCGGTGTTTGTTTGTGAAACGATTCTGCTACAGGGTGTATCTGAAATTTCTTTTAGTTTCGTTAATACTTTTTGGATGGAATGTGAGGAAGGGGTAATGAAGCTTGTTATTTGTTTGTATAAATATTATACAATTTAAAACGATTCACTTGTATATAAATCCATGAACTTGATTTTTTTGAATTCACAAGTTAATACTTGAATCGAAGAATAAAGAGAAAAAAAAACTTTACTGTGCTGAATCCTTTGTAACAACAAATTGAGAATATTTTTGACCTTTTTGTGCAATATTTATTTGAACCAAAAGTTTGACTATTTTTTGTGCTATTCATTTTCGTATCAGATTTCGTATCAAAGTTATCGGTTAGAGTTATCCCTTTTTTTTATAAATATTTAGAATCAAAGACTGTTGCTTAGAACAAAACATCACTTCTCTAATAAAGTCTTTAACCCTCATCCGCATTAGATTTCATTACCCTAATCAGCACTTGTGGTGTCAATTTGACACCACAAGCTCAAATCGTTATAACTTTTGGCGTGTTAGACCGATTTAAACAAAACTTACATCAAAAGAAACCTTGTAATGTCAGTAAAATATGTTTAGAACATTATATACAGCTAAAGTTACAAGTTTTCTCGTTATTCAGCATGAAAGAAAAAAAATCCGAAAAAACATGCCTAAGGAAAACTGCTGTAGTTCATATATTACACGTCCAAAAATATATTTGCCTTATGCATATGAAAGCTGAAGTTAATGCCTACATCATGGAGACAAGAAATTTTTTTTTAATTTTTTTTAATGAAATGGTCACAAAAAGTTCGAAAAAGTGGTCTAAAAAACCTACTTTTCATTCGATTGCTAGTAAATACTGTTTGAGCGATGGTAGAGTTTTAGAAAAAATATGACAACAAACTTTATTAAAATTATAACATTTTGCTGTCTTTAGATTTTTGATGCAACAAGAATTGAAATAACTGGAATTTTTCAAAGTTCACTACTTTGCGCAATTTTTTTACAAATTGAAATTTCATCTGTTTTTGTGGTCCACCGTCAGGTTGTACCCGGATTTTCAGTGCTTTTACTTTGTTTGGATCAATCAAAAGTATATTCATTGGAAAGCTAATTTAATCTACATTCTAGTGAGGTACAACAAATCACGCTGTGAGATTTCACAAAAATATGTCATTTTTGTAATTTTTGTCATTTTTGTCATTTTTGTCATTTTTGTCATTTTTGTCATTTTTGTCATTTTTGTCATTTTTGTCATTTTTGTCATTTTTGTCATTTTTGGCATTTTTGTCATTTTTGTCATTTTTGTCATTTTTGTCATTTTTGTCATTTTTGTCATTTTTGTCATTTTTGTCATTTTTGTCATTTTTGTCATTTTTGTCATTTTTGTCATTTTTGTCATTTTTGTCATTTTTGTCATTTTTGTCATTTTTGTCATTTTTGTCATTTTTGTCATTTTTGTCATTTTTGTCATTTTTGTCATTTTTGTCATTTTTGTCATTTTTGTCATTTTTGTCATTTTTGTCATTTTTGTCATTTTTGTCATTTTTGTCATTTTTGTCATTTTTGTCATTTTTGTCATTTTTGTCATTTTTGTCATTTTTGTCATTTTTGTCATTTTTGTCATTTTTGTCATTTTTGTCATTTTTGTCATTTTTGTCATTTTTGTCATTTTTGTCATTTTTGTCATTTTTGTCATTTTTGTCATTTTCGCTGCTGCTACAGGGTGTATCTGAATTTTCTTTTAGTTTCATTAATACTTTTTGAATGGATATTTTGAAAATAATTTTTCATTACTTTTCAATATAGGCAGTACTAAGTTTATCTAGAATGTTTTTTGATTATTAATACTTGTTATTTGTGACATTGAAATGTCCTTTGCCAAATGATGGAATGTGAGGAAGGGTTAATGAAGCTAGTAATTTGTTTGTATAAATATTAAACAATTAAAAACGATTCACATGTATATAAATCAAAGAACTTGATTTTTTTTAGAATTCACAAGTTTATACTTAAATCGAATAATAAAGAGATAAAAAGCTTCATTGTGCTGAAACTTTTGTAACAATAAATTGAGAATATTGTTGACCTTTTTGTGCAATATTTATTGTAACTAAAAGTCTGACTACGTTTTGTGCTATTCATTTTTCATTATTAGATTTCGTATCAATGTTATCGGTTAGAGCTATTCCTATATTTTTTTTTAAATATTAAAAATCAAAGACAAGAAGTGAACTGTTGCTTAGAACAAAATATAACTTTTCCAATAAAGTCTACGAAATTCAATCTAGTAATATACTATTTTTAATAGGTTTTTTTACTATAAGCAATAAAATATAGTTTGTTTTTGGTGTAAACTGTTAAAAGGATTTCACTTTTTTATATCCATTGAAATTGACAAACAATAAGACACACCCTGTGCGCGACAGCAACGTTTCAGATTCCAAACATCGATTCAAGCAAAAGTCATGTAAAATTACAACAAACAAACCCGAATGAGGAAACGCATGGTTTTTTTCAGGGCTGCGTTATAATATACAAGACATCTGACCGAATTTTACATGAAATCAAATTTTACATCAAATGTAAAACTCAGATTTTTTTTGTGTGTACAGCAGTTTTCGTGAGGCATGTTTTTTCGGATTTTTTTTCTTTCATTCTGAATAACGAGAAAACTTGTAACTTTAGCTGTATATAATGTTCTAAACATATTTTACTGACATTACAAGGTTTCTATTGATATAAGTTTTATATGAAGTTCATAATAATTCAAACGACTTAAATAGATTTTACTTTTGTGGTGTCAAAATGACACCAAAAGTCGGAAAAGGGAGTTTTTTTGTCCAGGCTTCCAGGGTTCGTCCATAAAAAAAGTAAAGATGCAATATTGAAGAACTTTTGAATTCATTTAGGGTCCCCGAAGAAATTTTTGTATTTTGAAGCTTCTGAAAAAAGTTACAAGCCTTCAAACTTGCAATGGTGTCAAAATGACACCCTAATGCGGATGAGGGTTAAAATTCTATCGAGTAATATACTATTTTTAAAGTGTGTGTTTTTTTTACAATAAACAATAAAACATAATTTGTTTTTGGAGAAAATTGCTAAAAGGATTTCACTTTTTTATATTTATTGAAATTGACAAACAATAAGGCACACCCTGTGCGCGATAGCAACGTGTTTGATTCCAATCATCGTTTCAAGCAAAAGTCATGTAAAATTACAACAAAATGACCCGAATGAGGAAACGCATGGTTTTTTCAGGGCTACGTTATAATATACAACACATCTGACCGAATTTTACATGAAATCAAATTTTACATCAACTGTAAAACTCAGATTTTTTTTGTGTGTATTTTATGATTGCTGTCCAAAAATAACAGTGTTATGAAGCTTTGAAATATGATAATTTTTATTTACAAAAAATTCTAACCGAGTCTAACTAGAAAAATAAAAACGTTAAAAATCTAAAAAAAATACACGTGTATAAAAATGAGCCCGATTTTCAATTTTGAGGAAAATCTGAAGACCCCCGGCGCAAACCCGTCAGATATTAACAAAAAACAGCACATTTCATTATTTTTTTTTTATTAAATTGAGAACTGTTATAACTGTTCTTGAAATCGAAAGATAAATAAATATTCTGTCAGCCACTTTTGAAGGGTACACTGCTCTAAACATTGAATTAATCCAAATTTTCATTTCTCCCAATCATTTTTCAGCATACAGTGAGCGAAATAAGAATAGCACCACTATGTGTTTTGCTTGTTAAAATATGAATGATTGAAAATTACGAAAATTTTCTTCCACAGTTTGTTCTGAATTGCTTAACGGATAAATCAAGCATAAGTTTACTTTTTTTGGACGTAGCAATTGGCGTTGAGGACCAAAAATGTGAAAAAAGGGTGCGAAATAAGAATAGAACCACTTGAGTTTTTCAACAAAAGCATGATTATTTTTAAAAATTTACTGTATAAAAGTGAATAATAATGCTTCTACGAATTATTTGAATAGATAACTGCATTTTAAGGAGTTTTCCAGAATTCCAAAGGTTTTCAAAGGTATTAAAAGGGAGTTTTAAGAGATGCTCCTCAAGCGTTAAGGAATTTGATATTAAAGCTGTAATTCTTTACCAAACTACTTACTTTCTTCATTGAAATGACGTGAAATGATGAAACAAACATTCCCGATTAATTTTGAATCAGAAAAAAATAGGTTGGAAATCAAAAACTTTGGTTTTGTTCAGTAAACCACACTTTTTCCAGTTTCAAGTCGTAGATGGCAGCACTATCTTGCAGGTAAAACCAAATTTAGTCTCAATATTGATTTTGCAGGTTTATTTAGGCCCATATTCATCATTTTGAAGTATTTTCCCATCACAGTTTTGTGGAAGTTCACGCTGCAGAAAACTTTCCCGGATTTGCAAAAGAATCACCAGCGCAAAAATGTAAAACCGCCAAAATTCCTGCTCATCTCAACTTCCGATTCAATTGGAAATCATACCAATAATACTGCTAGCCGTCTGGTCCATCAATCTCCATCGCAAAGTATAACTTTTAACTGAAAATCGGTCCAAAAAATCACTTTTAGGGACCTTGATGCAATTCTATTTTTTTTGGATTAAGTGATCTTAGAATTTCCAAAGCGTTCACACGGTACATGTATTTATATCTTGACCAAAATCATCCAGCAATCCCTAATTAATCCCGGATATTCGAAAATGGGCATGAATTTTGTTTAATGGCAAGATAGTGCTGCCATCTATGACTTAAAGCTAGAGAAATAGTGTTTGACTATTAAAAAACATTATTATTTTTGAATTACAACCTGCTTTATGGATTCAAACTTAGTTTCAAATCTATGTTTCATCATTTTGCATCATATTTATGAATGTAAATGAAGAAATCAAGCAGTTTGATAAAGTTTTATAGCTCACATATCAAATTCCTTAACGCTAGAGGAGCATCTCTTAAAACCCCCTTTTAATACCTTTGGAGACCTTTGGAATTCTGGAAAACTCCTAAAAATGCAGTTATCTATTTAAATAATTCGTAGAAGCATTATTATTCACTTTTGCACAGTAAATTTTTAAAAATAAATATGTTTTTGTTGAAAAACTCAAGTGGTTCTATTCTTATTTCGCACCCTTTTTTCACATTTTTGGTCCTCAACGCCAATTGCTACGTCCAAAAATAGTAAACTTATGCTTGATTTATCCGTTAAGCAATTCAGAACAAACTGTGGAAGAATATTTTCGTAATTTTCAATCATTCATATTTTAACAAGCAAAATACATAGTGGTGCTATTCTTATTTCGCTCACTGTATTCTTATAAAGTATTCAACTTAAAAAAAGTTCCTCAAGCTTTATAAATCATGAGCGGTCAATCTAGGGGTACGAAATTCAATCTCCGGTTTGAAATTCCTCATCCAGCTCAGACAGCTTGGCTACATTGTGCTGTGCGGGGCTCACTGAATAGAAGAATGAACGGAGGACCGGATGCACGAAGAAAAGCCCCAAAATGTCTAGCATGTATCCAACAAAAAAAAAGTCATCGAAAAGAGGGGAACTCTGGACAGCAAGTGAAGGAGATTCCCATTTGTGTAGCTCTCTGCAGCATGCCGGTATCTTGCTTCGAAGAACCGCCGCAAAGGTAAGAAAGCAACAGGAAAAAAACACCTTCCGAGTGGAAGAGCCGATGAATAGATTATTAATATCATCCAGTTAGACACGCTTCTGTATATTCTGTAATCGATCGCAATGTGATTAGTCATCATCGGCATCATCATCACCATCATCCGCCGCATTTTTGTTGCCCAGCGTATTTTTGATTGAGGGTCTGACTTTGTGAATGACTGATGGCGTTACGCCTGAGAATCTGAATAAGCTCGGGGTATATTTTTTTTGGGGTGAGCGAATTCTAAACGCTTTGTAGATTCACCGGCAATTCGGTCATATGAACTTGTGAGATGTAGGTAGCTGTTGGTACTAACTCGATCTGGTGTTAAGCCGGTATAGGAACGATTTTTTCCTTCATCTTCGGCAGGTGCCGGTAGAGGTGGTCGATTTTGTTTGGGAAGTTCCGACACTTTTGAAGTGGCTTTACGCGGTTCGTTGAAAGCCGACTTAACCGATGGATGAGACAGGGAAAAAGTTTTTCCACTTCATGTGCCCGCCTTCCTTTCAAGTTAGATGAAGCGGATGAATTTGAACTTCAAAATTAGCTTTATCATATTTTTAATAATATTCAAGATCGCGCGCAGCAGTAGCAGCAGGATAATAGGTGTGAAATTTATTTTACAGCTTTTTATTCCGTTCTCTTCACGGTCGAATAGTTTTGTGGTATGTGCGGTGCCGGGTAAAAGTGCTGAATCCAACAGGTAATTTTTGCTCATGAGCGTGGTATTGAATTTTGAGCAAGCTGAATAGTAGACATCGTGCTTGATTAGCTGCCGTAGGTGTGATCTTTGATTAGATGGAACTGTGAATGATTAGATGAGATTGTACTTCTTCCGATCATCATCGGTTCGATCGGGCGAGGAAATAGCTCAGATTGAAAGGTGCCGAAAGTGTGAAACAAAAACAGGAGAGAAGAGACAACTGTTTATATGAATTTAAGATTTTTTCCAAATCCACTCGGATTTCACTGAAGCCTTGTCCTAAATTTAGTTAATTTCTATCCTCTGTAAGATATCAGGTAAACGACAAAAGAGGCTAATTAATAGCAAATCCTATCTTCCAACATTAATTGAAGTATTTTAAAAATGTTTCAATTTTCAAATTCAGGTTAAGAAACTGAAAATTAAACTTTTGTAGTTCACAAATGAAATGAAAATGTAAGAATGATCAGTATTTAGAGATTTAAAAGATGATTCGAAATTTCGAATTTTTTTGTCATTTTTGTCACTTTTGTCATTTTTGTCATTTTTGTCATTTTTGTCATTTTTGTCATTATTGACATTATTGAAATTTTTGACATTTTTGTCACTTTTGTCATTTTTGTCATTTTTGTCATTTTTGTCATTTTTGTCATTTTTGTCATTATTGACATTATTGAAATTTTTGACATTTTTGACATTTTTGTCATTTTTGTCATTTTTGTCATTTTTGTCATTTTTGTCATTTTTGTCATTTTTGTCATTTTTGTCATTTTTGTCATTTTTGTCATTTTTGTCATTTTTGTCATTTTTGTCATTTTTGTCATTTTTATCATTTTTGTCATTTTTGTCATTTTTGTCATTTTTGTCATTTTTGTCATTTTTGTCATTTTTGTCATTTTTGTCATTTTTGTCATTTTTGTCATTTTTGTCATTTTTGTCATTTTTGTCATTTTTGTCATTTTTGTCATTTTTGTCATTTTTGTCATTTTTGTCATTTTTGTCATTTTTGTCATTTTTGTCATTTTTGTCATTTTTGTCATTTTTGTCATTTTTGTCATTTTTGTCATTTTTGTCATTTTTGTCATTTTTGTCATTTTTGTCATTTTTGTCATTTTTGTCATTTTTGTCATTTTTGTCATTTTTGTCATTTTTGTCATTTTTGTCATTTTTGTCATTTTTGTCATTTTTGTCATTTTTGTCATTTTTGTCATTTTTGTCATTTTTGTCATTTTTGTCATTTTTGTCATTTTTGTCATTTTTGTCATTTTTGTCATTTTTGTCATTTTTGTCATTTTTGTCATTTTTGTCATTTTTGTCATTTTTGTCATTTTTGTCATTTTTGTCATTTTTGTCATTTTTGTCATTTTTGTCATTTTTGTCATTTTTGTCATTTTTGTCATTTTTGTCATTTTTGTCATTTTTGTCATTTTTGTCATTTTTGTCATTTTTGTCATTTTTGTCATTTTTGTCATTTTTGTCATTTTTGTCATTTTTGTCATTTTTGTCATTTTTGTCATTTTTGTCATTTTTGTCATTTTTGTCATTTTTGTCATTTTTGTCATTTTTGTCATTTTTGTCATTTTTGTCATTTTTGTCATTTTTGTCATTTTTGTCATTTTTGTCATTTTTGTCATTTTTGTCATTTTTGTCATTTTTGTCATTTTTGTCATTTTTGTCATTTTTGTCATTTTTGTCATTTTTGTCATTTTTGTCATTTTTGTCATTTTTGTCATTTTTGTCATTTTTGTCATTTTTGTCATTTTTGTCATTTTTGTCATTTTTGTCATTTTTGTCATTTTTGTCATTTTTGTCATTTTTGTCATTTTTGTCATTTTTGTCATTTTTGTCATTTTTGTCATTTTTGTCATTTTTGTCATTTTTGTCATTTTTGTCATTTTTGTCATTTTTGTCATTTTTGTCATTTTTGTCATTTTTGTCATTTTTGTCATTTTTGTCATTTTTGTCATTTTTGTCATTTTTGTCATTTTTGTCATTTTTGTCATTTTTGTCATTTTTGTCATTTTTGTCATTTTTGTCATTTTTGTCATTTTTGTCATTTTTGTCATTTTTGTCATTTTTGTCATTTTTGTCATTTTTGTCATTTTTGTCATTTTTGTCATTTTTGTCATTTTTGTCATTTTTGTCATTTTTGTCATTTTTGTCATTTTTGTCATTTTTGTCATTTTTGTCATTTTTGTCATTTTTGTCATTTTTGTCATTTTTGTCATTTTTGTCATTTTTGTCATTTTTGTCATTTTTGTCATTTTTGTCATTTTTGTCATTTTTGTCATTTTTGTCATTTTTGTCATTTTTGTCATTTTTGTCATTTTTGTCATTTTTGTCATTTTTGTCATTTTTGTCATTTTTGTCATTTTTGTCATTTTTGTCATTTTTGTCATTTTTGTCATTTTTGTCATTTTTGTCATTTTTGTCATTTTTGTCATTTTTGTCATTTTTGTCATTTTTGTCATTTTTGTCATTTTTGTCATTTTTGTCATTTTTGTCATTTTTGTCATTTTTGTCATTTTTGTCATTTTTGTCATTTTTGTCATTTTTGTCATTTTTGTCATTTTTGTCATTTTTGTCATTTTTGTCATTTTTGTCATTTTTGTCATTTTTGTCATTTTTGTCATTTTTGTCATTTTTGTCATTTTTGTCATTTTTGTCATTTTTGTCATTTTTGTCATTTTTGTCATTTTTGTCATTTTTGTCATTTTTGTCATTTTTGTCATTTTTGTCATTTTTGTCATTTTTGTCATTTTTGTCATTTTTGTCATTTTTGTCATTTTTGTCATTTTTGTCATTTTTGTCATTTTTGTCATTTTTGTCATTTTTGTCATTTTTGTCATTTTTGTCATTTTTGTCATTTTTGTCATTTTTGTCATTTTTGTCATTTTTGTCATTTTTGTCATTTTTGTCATTTTTGTCATTTTTGTCATTTTTGTCATTTTTGTCATTTTTGTCATTTTTGTCATTTTTGTCATTTTTGTCATTTTTGTCATTTTTGTCATTTTTGTCATTTTTGTCATTTTTGTCATTTTTGTCATTTTTGTCATTTTTGTCATTTTTGTCATTTTTGTCATTTTTGTCATTTTTGTCATTTTTGTCATTTTTGTCATTTTTGTCATTTTTGTCATTTTTGTCATTTTTGTCATTTTTGTCATTTTTGTCATTTTTGTCATTTTTGTCATTTTTGTCATTTTTGTCATTTTTGTCATTTTTGTCATTTTTGTCATTTTTGTCATTTTTGTCATTTTTGTCATTTTTGTCATTTTTGTCATTTTTGTCATTTTTGTCATTTTTGTCATTTTTGTCATTTTTGTCATTTTTGTCATTTTTGTCATTTTTGTCATTTTTGTCATTTTTGTCATTTTTGTCATTTTTGTCATTTTTGTCATTTTTGTCATTTTTGTCATTTTTGTCATTTTTGTCATTTTTGTCATTTTTGTCATTTTTGTCATTTTTGTCATTTTTGTCATTTTTGTCATTTTTGTCATTTTTGTCATTTTTGTCATTTTTGTCATTTTTGTCATTTTTGTCATTTTTGTCATTTTTGTCATTTTTGTCATTTTTGTCATTTTTGTCATTTTTGTCATTTTTGTCATTTTTGTCATTTTTGTCATTTTTGTCATTTTTGTCATTTTTGTCATTTTTGTCATTTTTGTCATTTTTGTCATTTTTGTCATTTTTGTCATTTTTGTCATTTTTGTCATTTTTGTCATTTTTGTCATTTTTGTCATTTTTGTCATTTTTGTCATTTTTGTCATTTTTGTCATTTTTGTCATTTTTGTCATTTTTGTCATTTTTGTCATTTTTGTCATTTTTGTCATTTTTGTCATTTTTGTCATTTTTGTCATTTTTGTCATTTTTGTCATTTTTGTCATTTTTGTCATTTTTGTCATTTTTGTCATTTTTGTCATTTTTGTCATTTTTGTCATTTTTGTCATTTTTGTCATTTTTGTCATTTTTGTCATTTTTGTCATTTTTGTCATTTTTGTCATTTTTGTCATTTTTGTCATTTTTGTCATTTTTGTCATTTTTGTCATTTTTGTCATTTTTGTCATTTTTGTCATTTTTGTCATTTTTGTCATTTTTGTCATTTTTGTCATTTTTGTCATTTTTGTCATTTTTGTCATTTTTGTCATTTTTGTCATTTTTGTCATTTTTGTCATTTTTGTCATTTTTGTCATTTTTGTCATTTTTGTCATTTTTGTCATTTTTGTCATTTTTGTCATTTTTGTCATTTTTGTCATTTTTGTCATTTTTGTCATTTTTGTCATTTTTGTCATTTTTGTCATTTTTGTCATTTTTGTCATTTTTGTCATTTTTGTCATTTTTGTCATTTTTGTCATTTTTGTCATTTTTGTCATTTTTGTCATTTTTGTCATTTTTGTCATTTTTGTCATTTTTGTCATTTTTGTCATTTTTGTCATTTTTGTCATTTTTGTCATTTTTGTCATTTTTGTCATTTTTGTCATTTTTGTCATTTTTGTCATTTTTGTCATTTTTGTCATTTTTGTCATTTTTGTCATTTTTGTCATTTTTGTCATTTTTGTCATTTTTGTCATTTTTGTCATTTTTGTCATTTTTGTCATTTTTGTCATTTTTGTCATTTTTGTCATTTTTGTCATTTTTGTCATTTTTGTCATTTTTGTCATTTTTGTCATTTTTGTCATTTTTGTCATTTTTGTCATTTTTGTCATTTTTGTCATTTTTGTCATTTTTGTCATTTTTGTCATTTTTGTCATTTTTGTCATTTTTGTCATTTTTGTCATTTTTGTCATTTTTGTCATTTTTGTCATTTTTGTCATTTTTGTCATTTTTGTCATTTTTGTCATTTTTGTCATTTTTGTCATTTTTGTCATTTTTGTCATTTTTGTCATTTTTGTCATTTTTGTCATTTTTGTCATTTTTGTCATTTTTGTCATTTTTGTCATTTTTGTCATTTTTGTCATTTTTGTCATTTTTGTCATTTTTGTCATTTTTGTCATTTTTGTCATTTTTGTCATTTTTGTCATTTTTGTCATTTTTGTCATTTTTGTCATTTTTGTCATTTTTGTCATTTTTGTCATTTTTGTCATTTTTGTCATTTTTGTCATTTTTGTCATTTTTGTCATTTTTGTCATTTTTGTCATTTTTGTCATTTTTGTCATTTTTGTCATTTTTGTCATTTTTGTCATTTTTGTCATTTTTGTCATTTTTGTCATTTTTGTCATTTTTGTCATTTTTGTCATTTTTGTCATTTTTGTCATTTTTGTCATTTTTGTCATTTTTGTCATTTTTGTCATTTTTGTCATTTTTGTCATTTTTGTCATTTTTGTCATTTTTGTCATTTTTGTCATTTTTGTCATTTTTGTCATTTTTGTCATTTTTGTCATTTTTGTCATTTTTGTCATTTTTGTCATTTTTGTCATTTTTGTCATTTTTGTCATTTTTGTCATTTTTGTCATTTTTGTCATTTTTGTCATTTTTGTCATTTTTGTCATTTTTGTCATTTTTGTCATTTTTGTCATTTTTGTCATTTTTGTCATTTTTGTCATTTTTGTCATTTTTGTCATTTTTGTCATTTTTGTCATTTTTGTCATTTTTGTCATTTTTGTCATTTTTGTCATTTTTGTCATTTTTGTCATTTTTGTCATTTTTGTCATTTTTGTCATTTTTGTCATTTTTGTCATTTTTGTCATTTTTGTCATTTTTGTCATTTTTGTCATTTTTGTCATTTTTGTCATTTTTGTCATTTTTGTCATTTTTGTCATTTTTGTCATTTTTGTCATTTTTGTCATTTTTGTCATTTTTGTCATTTTTGTCATTTTTGTCATTTTTGTCATTTTTGTCATTTTTGTCATTTTTGTCATTTTTGTCATTTTTGTCATTTTTGTCATTTTTGTCATTTTTGTCATTTTTGTCATTTTTGTCATTTTTGTCATTTTTGTCATTTTTGTCATTTTTGTCATTTTTGTCATTTTTGTCATTTTTGTCATTTTTGTCATTTTTGTCATTTTTGTCATTTTTGTCATTTTTGTCATTTTTGTCATTTTTGTCATTTTTGTCATTTTTGTCATTTTTGTCATTTTTGTCATTTTTGTCATTTTTGTCATTTTTGTCATTTTTGTCATTTTTGTCATTTTTGTCATTTTTGTCATTTTTGTCATTTTTGTCATTTTTGTCATTTTTGTCATTTTTGTCATTTTTGTCATTTTTGTCATTTTTGTCATTTTTGTCATTTTTGTCATTTTTGTCATTTTTGTCATTTTTGTCATTTTTGTCATTTTTGTCATTTTTGTCATTTTTGTCATTTTTGTCATTTTTGTCATTTTTGTCATTTTTGTCATTTTTGTCATTTTTGTCATTTTTGTCATTTTTGTCATTTTTGTCATTTTTGTCATTTTTGTCATTTTTGTCATTTTTGTCATTTTTGTCATTTTTGTCATTTTTGTCATTTTTGTCATTTTTGTCATTTTTGTCATTTTTGTCATTTTTGTCATTTTTGTCATTTTTGTCATTTTTGTCATTTTTGTCATTTTTGTCATTTTTGTCATTTTTGTCATTTTTGTCATTTTTGTCATTTTTGTCATTTTTGTCATTTTTGTCATTTTTGTCATTTTTGTCATTTTTGTCATTTTTGTCATTTTTGTCATTTTTGTCATTTTTGTCATTTTTGTCATTTTTGTCATTTTTGTCATTTTTGTCATTTTTGTCATTTTTGTCATTTTTGTCATTTTTGTCATTTTTGTCATTTTTGTCATTTTTGTCATTTTTGTCATTTTTGTCATTTTTGTCATTTTTGTCATTTTTGTCATTTTTGTCATTTTTGTCATTTTTGTCATTTTTGTCATTTTTGTCATTTTTGTCATTTTTGTCATTTTTGTCATTTTTGTCATTTTTTGTCATTTTTGTCATTTTTGTCATTTTTGTCATTTTTGTCATTTTTGTCATTTTTGTCATTTTTGTCATTTTTGTCATTTTTGTCATTTTTGTCATTTTTGTCATTTTTGTCATTTTTGTCATTTTTGTCATTTTTGTCATTTTTGTCATTTTTGTCATTTTTATCATTTTTGTCATTTTTGTCATTTTTGTCATTTTTGTCATTTTTGTCATTTTTGTCATTTTTGTCATTTTTGTCATTTTTATCATTTTTGTCATTTTTGTCATTTTTGTCATTTTTGTAGTTTTTGTTCTAGAATTCAATTTCTTGGAACACTTTGATTGCTCTAGGACTTTAAAAAATATCAATTAAATTTCAGCGGATTAACGACGGTACAAACTATTGAGGAAAATCGTAAAAAAAAAATTGAAACAACTTATGCTCTCTGTTAATTGAATCTTCCATTACAGCATACGATTTATCTATGGAAGCATCAACCCACTTCTCTTCGAACTTGACTCGCTCGACTGGCGTCCTCGGGGTTATCATTTTTTGACATCAATTTCTGTCGCCATTGGGTCGTTTCTTTCTCGTTCTGGTCCTGGATTTCGTATAACCTGCTCCGAATCCGTTGCCTATCTTCTCAATGAGCCAGCGAACCCATAGGAAGCAAGCATGCAGGCAAGCGAAGACTAATGTTAATAATCTTTATACCCAACACAGTCAACGAATGCGTATACCCAAAGCCTAAATACCTTCTTCTACCTATGCCCTGCTGAACTGAGTCACTTGCTTCCAAATGACGACATATTCAGCATGTTTTTCCACGGTGCGATACGGCCCGATTTTCCATCTTCTCTTTGTCCTGCTCGGCGGAAGTTATCAGGCTGGTTCGAAAGAAGATTTGCTCAGGTGCATGTCGTTAACTTTACGAGATTCCGAGATGCACTCAAATGTTCAAAAATTTGAACCCTCTGCTAGTCAGCCAGCAGCTTATCGATGCAACGGCCAACATACAAACGGGGGAGTAATAATAATATCTTCTGCTGGGTTCGGTTTGTGTTTGTATGGTTCTCAAAGTTTAATCTGTTCATTTTCCGTTCAGTATTTTACATTGCATTTAACTGCAGCCACAGAAGCCAGCAAGAACCTTTCGAGAGTGGAGTGCCATTGAGATTGCCATTTCGTAGGAGAAGAGAAGATGCTTTCGCAGGTTCCGTGCATTGTTGATACCGGTGTGATAGTGCTTTTTCACGTTTCCACTACACTTCCTGGCCTGACCTATGCATGCATGTTGTTCAAGCGACGAGTGAAGAAAATAAACGAGACAACGATCCTTACCAACTGGCGAGATGGCACCACCCGGTCGATCGAATTCCCCACCAGCTAGCTCTCTTTCTTTGTCCCCAACGACGAATGCTCCAACCGAAATAATATGTATATTTTAACTCATTTAAATTTTTTGAAACATCTTACATATTTTTTAATTAAATAAATATACATACGGATGGTCTAATACGCCCCCTTCCCTGGCCTGGCCTTATGGGCCCTTGGACTGCGGCCAGCAAGGCAGCCCGTAATTGCAGGACGACATCATGGGGAAAACATGCAGAACTCGGTGCGTTGTTCTCTTATTCCCTTGCTGGCGAATGCTGTAGGAGCGTGTAGCCTTTTTTCCATTCGTTTCTGGCCGATTGCCACCATAATGCAGGAACGACCAACAATAAGCACTACTGAAGCTGCTGCTGCAATGAGATGTTCCCTCGATACTCGCAGGTCAGTAGCTGGGGCGCGCTGAAATGCACTGAACATCGGCGCGAAGAATGAACGAACGTGAACCATGATTTCTCGCAGGGCATTTTCCGTGTTCATCGGGTGAAGTTATGAGATCAAGTCGGTTGTTGGCGAGGTCGCGCCATGTTCCGCCAAACCAGCCAGCATCAGTTGATGCACGGCTAATGTGAATAATTTCGAATATAAATTCTTGAATCGAATGCTGCGCAGAGATGGCATAAATAAATAAACCGGACGAGATATCTTTAATTGATAAAGAACATGGCCGAGGGAGGATTTCCAATCAGAGATGTTATAGACGGACGAGCGAGTTTCAAACCAGAAGAGTAGTATCCTTTCTCGACTCATAAAGGCCATGCATTTTTATGCTCAATTTAATTGAAGTTACATTAAATTTGGAAAAAGGACTTGGATCAATTACACTAGTTTACAAAATTTGAAAAAAATATCGGGAACTTTATCGACCCAAATTTTAAATTTAAAATCGGGTGTTGAATCCAACAATGAAATTTAAAAAAAAAAACTCAGTAAAACAGTTTTTGAATTATGAAATTTTGAATGACTTAATAAAGCATTTGTACTTGGATTCAAATATCTCGGAATGCATAACAGGAATTTGAAGTATCTTTTTTGCATATTGAAAGTGAATAAATTTGCTTCATATGCTACAATATATGCTACAACATATGGTTATCAGTATTGTTGATATTAGTGAATTTATGATAGAAAAAATATTGAAAAATACATTTTTTAAGAGAAAATTTTGTTGATTTCATGAGGTTAATTATCAAAATCGGCTGAACATGGTAATTGTTATTGTTTTTTTTTTACTAAAACTAAACACGGTAAATCTTAATAACTCCTTTATTCCTGTTATTCCTTTATGTGCAATAATTGGAAACCTACCTACCTAAGGGTCCAGCGCCGATTGACCGGCGCATAGGGCTGAGATAAAAGATCTCCATGGCGATCCGGAGCCAGCGTCTTCACTTACTGCCAGCCAAGGTTCTCGTCAAGTGTGCGGATTTCAGCGGCTAGACTACGCCGCCACGAGCTTTTGGGCCTGCCTCTTCTTCGATGCACATCTGGATTCCAGTCAAGCGCCTCTCTGCAAATCTCGCAGCGTGTGCCCAATCCATCTCCACTTACGTTCCCGAATCTAGATTTCTAGCGCCTTTTGATGACACCGGCGATGAAGTTCCACGTTTGAGATCCAGTTGATCGTTTGGCATCATTGACTAAAAATCGACAACTTATACACCTTTGGTTCTGAGGGCCTCAATTGTATTGGGTGCATAATTCAGAAATTTATCGATCAATTCATTACACTTCCAAAAAAAACACAAAAAATAAACTTTCAGCGAAACTATTATAAAAAAAAGTTTCATCTGCTGTAATCAACAATTTAAAGGAACAATTACTTTTGACCTAACTTGACGAAGCAATTTACGCCAACCGGTGGCCAATTTAAAAAGTCAGCGATTGCTGCGATAAGAACGAACCGGAATCTGATAACGTTCCAAAGGGAAATGGTATCAATAAGTCTGTTCAATGGAGTCTGGTCGAAACGGGTTGATACAAGTAGAAATGAATTGACAGTTGATCACCTGCATGTCTCTTCCCAATTGACTTCGACCGATTTCTACCAGGTCGAAACGAATCCTGCTGCCGAGCTGGATCGGTTTCGACTAGTTTCAACTTGCTCCATTGAACAACGACCTGACTAGTTTCGACCAGAACATTGGCTCGTTCAGCTCCTCCTCAGGATTCAGGAAACATGTTGATACACGGCCGACAGTCCAGAATTCTACTTTCATCGATGTTTTGGCTTTAGCACCACTCCGCAAAAATGCAAACTTTACTGTTTTAGTTAAATAAGCACAACTCCTTCAATTTTCAACCGACTCTAATAAGTGACCATATAATTTTTTTTTTATTGACATTAATCGCCCACAGAAAATCATATTTTCAAAATACTACCATCGAGTCTTAAACTGTCGATGAAACAAAATTTTCTAAAAAGAAAGCGTTTTTTATGATTTTTTTTCTATCATAAATTTACTAATATCAACACAACTGTTGATTGAATATCATTTTTGAATTAAACGCCCGATTTCGCTTTAAAAGTGATCTTCAGTTCACTTTCCTGCTTCTTAAACTACTGAGTTTCAATAAGGGAAGAGTGGGGTAATGTGGGCCATGGGTTAACGTGGACCACTTCAATATCTCGGGAGTGTGTTAAGATGGGAAGTGTGTTGAGATAAAAAATCTCAATGCAATTGTCATGGTCGTTGTTGACTTGTGTACGCATTATATGTTGTTTTAATTTAACATGCAACATTTTTTAACAAGTTCCCCAAATTTTGAAGACAATACAATGACTGGAAAAAACCACTTTTTCCATGAAAAAAGGGAATTTGAGATAGCTTATTCTATACTATTCCCTGTATCTTTGACAATTTTATTGAAAAAACTTAAAATTTGGGAAAAAATTTCTTCCACAAAATCTAAATTTAACACCAAAAGTATTTTAAACTGATTAAAATCATATTCCTGAAACACCGTATCGTGCTATCATTTGGTTATTGGTGCTTTATTCTGGTATTGCTTTGTCCTCGAATTTAACATATTGATGCTTTAACGAAACCTAATTTTGCACCGGGAAAAATTAAATCACTAAATTATGCAATCATTTTAGCATCGATAGCTCATTGTAACCATTGTTTGCTATCGCTTTAGGCATCAACGTCTGCTCGAGTATTAAACTAATTTGAAATAAAACTTGTTTACGTCTTTATGGCCTGGATAAAACGCTGACACAATTTAATAGTATAATTTCGCGAAAATTTAGGAAACTTTATTCTGAACTTAATTCATTTCTATTGAGTAACCATCAAGATCTGCAATATTTTATAAAATAAATAAAGTTATAACGAAACAAAATTTAATAAATAATTTTAATTAAAATACATTCTTACAAAAATATCGTTCAAAATGCAATAAGTTCAGCAGCAAAGTTGGGGGCAAACCGCACCATGTAAGTACATTTCACGCATGCGACCGTACCGAGGAGTGCCAAATAAAGTCTTATCAAGTGTATATGGTGGCTGGCTGGCTGTGGCATATTATTGAAGCGAAACTATATTGAGATAGACATCTGTCAACCAGTCCGGAGTATCACTCACAACCTACATTTTCTGTTGGCAAATTTGCAAACATTTATTTAATTAGCGATTACTCCTAGGCGATCGACTGGGCAGCAGAGCCAGTCCATACTTAATAGCGAATCCGCAGCAAAGTGTGGTGTTTTGTAGGCTCTAGGTAGCTACCTACTGGAAAATGAGCTGAATGAGTAATTAAAGTTATAATAACTAGAAGCATTCCATTTCCTTTTCCAACGGCATTGTCACAATTTTTGCAACGTTCGCATTGCATAGTGACATAGAGCACACCACAACTCGAATGGCATGCATCATAACTTGCAATCCTAATCGAAGTTGAAGTCTCGCGTCGTCGTCGTTGGGTCTGGTCTTGGGCTGGATCTTTTGGCCAACCACAACACTGCAGGTTGTCTCGAAGTCTCGATCTCGAGACTAGCGGGGGCACCTTTTAGCATTTAAATCGCGTTCGAAACTACACTTGGTGTACCTAAATGGCCATTACCGGTCGCGTCTCGGCTAATATGTGTAATGCGTATGGATATGCCATTCCGGCAGCCGACGATGGATCCCGCTGAGTGGAGATCACGTGCGAACTAAATGCGGAGATGTCGAGCAGTGTCCGTAGTGTACCTATCAATGCATGGATGGATGGTCTATCAAAAACACATTATGCACATTTTGCACTAAAAGTCAACCGCTTGATGTCGATTATGATGATCATGCTCGGTGCAAGCAAATGTGTGATCTGCACACACGCTTTCCAGTCGTGGTAGACCATCTCTGGCGATTATCCATAAGTGATTTTCTCGGTAGTAAAATGTGTTTTACATAATTTGCTGAACCATATCGAGCGGAATCATAAGAGCCTCACTGTCGGAATCATGTCATAACAGTCATATCGGCCAGATATGGTCCCAAACGGGAACGGTTGTTTCTGCATTAATTCTTCTCATTAGTCCAAGGAAGGTCTCCCGATGTAATTGGGTCATCGAGGGAAATTGGACCGGGACTAAAATCAAGCTTATAATGGATGTAAACAACTAGTTTATCTACGCAACTTGTACCGGGAATGGCTATTCTTTTTCATATTATTTATTTCCTGATTTTATTATGTTTTTTTTGTGCTTCAGTTTTTTCAACGAACAAATAGTCATGTCATGCCTCTCCGAGCGATATAATATATTCCTAAATATAAGCGCAATTGTGCAAATTCCTAACAAAATAAACCCGACTCGAGTTGAGATAACGAGACCAACAACAGTTACAAAGCTGTTAATACATTTCAAGGGAAAACACAAATCATTACGTGTATGGGTTCTAATCAAGAGACCTGCACAAAAGACCGGAATATAAATTTGAATAATCCGTAGTGTTTGTTAGCGAAAATTCCACCAGATATGGATTCATCAACCTGTTACCGAGTCAACTTCCGTTCCGTGTCACGGCTTGGCTAAACAATGCCGCCTCGTAATGTAGTTTATCATTTGGTGGAAATGTGAAATGTTCTAACGTGAGCGCCAACTAACTGTCTCAAAATTTACAAAACAAAAGCGACGAAACAAGTTTATATGGCAATTAATTCAGCTCATAATTACAATCATAAAGCACCACGCTACAGCGTATGAAATCATAACAAACCCTCCGTGCATAAATCGTGGTCCGTCCCCGGCTGAAATGTCCCATAGCCCGGTGACAGAGCGTCAGAATAAGCGGACAAATTGAGGCGCGGAACTCCACTCCAATCCGATCCCCTCACATTAAATAAACCGCGCGCAGTTTAACCGCAGGGCTAAGTCAGCCGGGCACTTAAGCGGCTCAAATCTCTTTCAAAAGACCATTCGCACCGCAACGCCTCGTTTTCCGACTGAAACCCAACGTCATCACAGCTCATTACGATAGTCACAAATGTCATTATAAGCGTAACATTTTTCGCATAATATTATGAAGCAAAATATGATACCGTTTTGGTTCCCTTCTTTGTGGCTCAGCTTGGAGTTCGTTTTTTTTTTGTTCATTTCATTCAAATTTTAACGTGAGGGGATTTTCTATAGCCAAATTATAATGTGTGTCTGTCGTGTTGAGCTTGGGCGGGTATTCATGTCTTTCTCAGTGTTTTTTTTTTTCGAGTGTCGGATTTGCTGTGTCGTGTTGATGGGATGAACCCCTGGAAGAAATTTATATGCTAGTGGAATAATCATATCCGTTTTTCACACGGTATCGATTACGGACCGGACATTCTTTATCTTTTCATCACTTCCACCCACCGCGGGAATTAAACTGAAAAGTTTTAATAAGCAGGGAAATAAACGGTAACAAAAAACTTGCAAATTCTATTCATTCCACTACAGGACTTCCTGAATCAGGAGCGTAACGTTGATGGAATGGTGTTTGTGAGTACTAATAAGTTCAGTCCTATGAGTGATAGCAAAATTAACTTTTTTTAGCTTTCATTTATGCTGTGTGGCAGTGGAACGAAGAATACTGCCACTGGGATACTGGCCCATGTCATACGAGGCGACTTATCCAGTACTTCCCACATATGTACGTTTATCTCATATTTCTGTCTTGAATCACTTGATGTTCAAATGTTGGAAAAAATTAAAGCGGTTTTAAATTCATGCTGATATTTTTGAACTTTTTGACCTATTTTTTCTCAAGAAGGGTATGCCAATAGTGCATGCATCTGCACAAGATGTATTTTTCCATATTTTATTGATTGGACAATTCCGAAATTATTGATTTGAAAGTTTCGAAAACGATCTTTTTATTTGAGTAATCTCTTTGCTGTCCTGATAATTTGGTTTCAACAAAACATCTACACATGTGATCTCTTAATGTGAATCTCTTTAATGTACGCATCGCTTACAGTTCCAATATTGACGATATTGAGCAATACTAAATCATAAAAGAATATGACCTGAATAACATCACTTATTTTTGATAAATCAGGCACAAATTTTGCGTGTTTCTCTTTGTATCGATACAAGTGTCCTTCTATCTTTTATATGGTAACAGAATTTTGCGTAGGTAAGTGTCCTAACGTATATTTTTTTTTATCTTTATTTGAAACGGCTCATACCATTTAGTTTTACGGAGTTGGTTTAAGGCTTACCTTTGGGATAATTGAGTAAAGCTACCGACCCAACTCGTGCTCGTTCCATTGTGTCCTAACGTAAAAAATATTTATTTTAAAAAATCTGCTGTGGTTTTTTTTGATTATGCAAACCGTACAAATATCGTTCTCAAGGAAAATATGTCCTAAAGATATGTTCTTCGTTAAGTTGGCAAAAGAACTTCAATTTTTTTATTGTTCAGGTATATCCGTTCATAACTATTTCTCAAATTTCAAAATGGTTAACGACCAAATCATTAGAATACTGATATCGTATTATTTGTAAGCATTCGTTAATGAACAACTAGCGAATATAAAACATCTCTCCGTATTTCTTGGGTCCCCACATAGATCAGAAGTTTTTGAAATTAAACCTGTGTAGGTTGAATTGTTGTACTTAAGCATTTTTAAGTGGATATTATTTATTTGAAGTTATTTTCATAAATATAAAAATGGTTTCTTAAAAGTATACGGCAAATATATTCATTTGAAAGGTATGTATATAAATAAAATTAAATGTTTTTTCCATAAAATATATTGAAAAATTAACTTTTTTTAAAGCGTTTTATGGAAGTTTTATAAACGTTTTTTTCTGTTTTATCAATTTTTCTTTTCAAGAGCGAGTAATGGCGCTATAATAGGAGGAATAATCCAGGACGGGTATCCACGAGCATACGACTTTTTAGCAGATAAATTTCCAACTTAAAAAATCCGATCATGGAACCGTATAGTACTGTTGTCCACCACGGTGTGTTTCGTAGAAGGACTTAAAGAAAAAAAAATACAGTAACGCTAATTTTTGCATGGGTAGAAAGCAGATCTTTTTCCGATTCATTTCCACTAAAAATTAAAATATTTGGTCGGTGACCCCCCATACAATTTTTTTAAATTTTCTTCTTGAAATCTTTAAAAAATATACTTATATTTGAAGTGTTTTATATTTCAGAAGTGCTAATCCTATTAGTTCTAACTTTCAATATTTTTAAATTGAACTGGAGGCTCAACAAACATACAAAAACCTTTGAAAAATTTTCAAAAATATTTCTAACTACTTACAGAGCTATTAAAACGATGAAAATTGCATAAAAATATCTTCTTATCGTAAAATTTAAAAATCAGCTGGCAAACCCTCTTTGCAGCCTGAAAGGGTAAAATTATCTGAAAATATAAGAATTATCTGGAATAATTTAAATCCATTTGAATCCATTAACTTTAGATTGACAGATTGTGGAAACACTGGAGGGTGTTTTATAATAAAAAAAAATCAATGATTAAGAATAGCAGTTAATACTAGATACCGCTATAACTTTTTTGTGATAACGCTTATCGTGATGCGATCTGGAGTATAGAAACGTTTGTCTTAATTTAAGCTTTTAAAAAATTAAGAAAACCAACATGCAAAAGTAAACGATTCGTTTAAACAATTTTTGATGAGAATCCAGTTTTTATACTTCTCCTGAATCTAATGTCTCAAAATCCCATTCGCACTTCAGATTCAATTGAAGTAAATATAGCAGTTTAATCTTGCTTAAATTTTGCATGTTACTTTCTCTTGATCAAATGATCATCATATGCCTGGATTGTTTTATGAAACGTTTTATTTCTATTTTTAAGTTCAATTTTAGTAACCTTTCTGTACACTGTTATTCTCCAATTTTATTCTCAGAGGTTTCAAGGTTAAATAATTCTAGCTTCTACAGTTTTCAACCCACTATATAATTATATTAATCTCTTGAATTCTTTGTTTTAAATTCAACTTTAAAGTTTTTTAGGATTTTTTCTTAAATGGATGCATCTAGTCTAAAACTATGATAAATATGAAATTATTCCAAAAAAAAAATACATTTCTATACTTTTCTTGGTCTTTAATTAACAAAAATCAACAGTATCTGTTGTTGGCAAAAGTGCAAATGATCGATAGCAAGCTAGCCTGAAGCGCGTTAGATTCATCAAGTTATGTTCTTCCCATACTTATTTTAGTTATTCTACTGCACACTACAGTTCTTCTTCATTATTTATTAGAATATTAATGAAGCATCAATGTTTCAGTAAAACAATCATAATTTCTATAATTTTATACCAATTGAGGTAATTAAATACCTCTAGAAATCATTGGTTTGAATTGCCGATAAAAATCCATAACAACTAAAAAATTCTCATATGCAAAAATCTGGTCAAAAACCGTCGCTGAAATATAAACTGTTCCTGAAAAAATTAGATTTTTTTGGAATTCATTAATTCAAAAATACCAACAGTATTTAAATTCTTACACAAAAATTAAGTTCAGATGATTGATAGAACATTTATTCACCTTCAATATGAGAATAAGGAATTTGAAATTGATCTTATGTAGCTACTTTTACTTCTAACTAAATTTTATATTTTAAATTCTTTTTGAAAACTGGTCTGCTGATAATTGTTTAAATTTTGATCAGAGGTAAAAGAAATTGAAATTTATTATATACGAGTGATATCATATTTTTTTTTCTTTTTTTTTCTAAAATGCGTTCTCATATGCATCTGAGCATAAATATATTGTGGAATTAATTAAAAGAACAAGTTGAAAAAAAAAAAATTGTTTATATTTCCTTGGAAACCAATCACAGGATGTTGGACTGTTTTATTCATTTAACTTAAAATTGCATAAAACCAGAATATGTTTTCGTGTTTTTAGTTTTTAGTGACATTTGGATAACACCAATTTTAACAAAGATGTTCCAAATAAGTAATGTAAAATAAAAGATGTTCATATTAGGTATAAGTTTTTCAATCCAAATTACTTATCTTTCTAGGCGACGAATTTTTTTTTTATGTTTCAGAATAACAAAAACTTGAATAAAAATGAAAAGAATTAAATTTTTGAAGAAAAACATTGCTATCCCAAGTAACACAGATTATGCCAACTAGCATTAGGAAGTTTTATTATGGTTTAATTATGGCATTTTTTTGTGCAGCTCGTTTTATGGCGGTTTTATTATGGTCATGCAGAATGCTTATAATTTTTTTTTCGACCATATGTTTTTAGATGGTTTTGAAAACGCTAATAAAACTTTTATTAAACATGCTGTTTTAGTTATTTTGAAAGAGTTGTGAATGCTTTTTTTAAACTATAATAAAACACAAACCTAGAAGTTTGCTCCAAGCTTTCTTTTGCATGTTCTATAATAGCACTCAGTGCATGATTATTAAACCGCCATAAAACTTAGTGACAGTTCTCGATCAAGATGTCAAAACAGGACACGCTCAGATTAGATAGCACATATTTGAATTGGAACTCCCATTTTTACACATTTTTAGTAAGTTATGCGTGTTGGTTTTGAGTTAAAATTAAAAAAAAATACATCTTTGAAAACTTGAAATCACCGAAAGTGGTATGAATATCTTTACAAAATGAGTATTGAGTGAAAGGGCCCAAATAGTAGGAAAAAAATTGTTGCTTGACGCCATCATTAATTCAAGATGGCGGCTTCCGCTTTTATTTTCAAAGCTGTATATTACTGAAAATATCGTGAAACCTTCACAATATGGTTATTAGGTGAAAGTAATAAACGAGTAGAAGTCAAATTTCGTTGCCCGTCGCCATCTTAAATCCAAGATGGTGGCTACCACTCAACTTGAAAATACTGTAAATGACTGAAAATCGCATAAAACCTATATTATAGGGGTATAACTTGAAAGAAATCAACCGGTAGAAGTTGAATTTCGCTATCTGACGCCATCTTGAAATCCAAGATGGTGGCTTCCGCTAAACTTTAAAATGTAGTAAATGACTTAAAATGCCATGAAACCCAGGTGGTAGTGGGTGGAAGGGCTCAACGAGTAGAAGTCGAATATTGCTATCTTACGCCATCTTGAAATCCAAGATGGCAGCTTTCTATAAACTTTAAAAATGCTCTAAATCATTGAATATCGCATGAAACCTCCAAAATATGGGTGTTTGTCAATTGGGATAAGCTATAAAAAGTTTATTTTTGCATTCTGTCGCTATCTTGAAATCCAAGATGGTGGCTTCAGCTGAACTTAAAAATACTGTAAATGAATGAAAATAGCATGAAACTTCCAAATATATTGTATTGGGTGCTAAGGCTAAATGATAGAAGTCAAATATCTCTTTTCGCGTTTCTCTGAAAATCTGTAAGTGACTGAAAATCCCACAAAAACCACCACAATACAGACCCCATTCGTTTTCGGCAACATTCGATTTTGGCAACATCGAATTTGGCACATGTGCCTAAATCAGACGGTAAACAGAAACAACATAACCTTATAGTTTTCGCTAGAATAAGACCAATACAATTCAAACATAATAGCATGATAGGAATAATAGAATTACATAAAGCTTAGTTCTATTAGAAATGGGACACTTTCTTTTGCTTATAGCTCGTTTACTAGTAATCGGACATTTAAAATTTTGACAGCATTTTGTTGCCTGTAAAAAGTACTATCTGAGCTATATTTTTCAAAATTTAAAATTAACGCGTTTTTGAGATATTTACGATGCAAGAAAAAAAGATAAAAATAATTTTGCACAGTTTTCATCAAAATTCACCATTATCAAATTGACAACTGACAAAACCGTTGATTATTCAAAGAAGAACTGTGGGTGAGTAGTGGAAATGTTTGCAAACACTGTCAAAAATGTCCACAAAGTTCAAATCAAGCATTGAAGTGAAGCACATGATCGACAACTACAGCTTAGGGTCATCAGGGGAGTCAAGTCTCATACTAGCATTTTTAATTTTCAATAAGCGAAAAACTAAGGGTGGATCGCTGAAAAGCCCAAAAAATTTTTTCCGTAAGCTGAAAGTGTTACCTTGTATCTAATGAATCATTCAAACTTAACCTTAAACAACAAAGTTTTGCTACTTCCAGAGCTCGTAAGCTGTATAGCCTCGGAACCGGCTATGGGACAGCTGATTTCTGATGAACGACAAAACTTATGAAATACCCTATTTTAAACAAATTCCAGCGGTTGAATCCTATACCATGTCTGCTCGTGGCAAGGTCCCGAGTATATTAAAGAATGTATTTGCTGGTTATTTTGTATAAATTATAATGATTTGTGAAAATTCTGCTCCCGTGGAAAAAAAACAACAATTTTCAAAACGAAAACTTTGGTTTTCGCTGTTTTGAATAACCTAAAAAGAGTAATCTTGTATGGACCCTTCGCAACCTACGATCTGTACTAACCGATTTTTCTTTGAGTTCAATCTCATGATGATTTTACTTCGTTATTGCCTGATTTTGCCAGCAAAAATTCCATTAAAAACGCTCAAAAAGAGATTCAAAAATAATCAAATTTGTTAATTTCGAAACAGCCGTATTCACTAAATTGCCCCCAGTTTCTTTTTAGAGGGAAATATTGGACCGAAAAGTAGCAGA
Source organism: Uranotaenia lowii (assembly GCF_029784155.1). Lineage (NCBI taxonomy): Eukaryota > Metazoa > Arthropoda > Insecta > Diptera > Culicidae > Uranotaenia > Uranotaenia lowii. The sequence continues at coordinate 3,962,839 of NC_073692.1, forward strand.
AATTGAAGGAGGAGGATATAGCCATCCAACATACAGATTAGACGAAGTATAAGTTTAAAAAACTGATAAATATCATGGCTGAAAAAAGTGTGCGCCGGGATATGGGAGGTACCAAGAATAAAGTAGAATGTTTTCTTACAAAAAACGATAATTTTTTTATTTTTAATTTTTTGATGAATTATCATAAGATTACCTTCATTTCCTCCATAGAAAGTATTTAGATCAAACTAAAGGTTTTTGAGATACAAGCATTCGTAACTGTCCCATTTCTAAAAGAACTAAGTTTTAAATGGCAAAAAAATCAAAAACTATAAACAAAACAAGAAAAGTGCTAAATGCATTAGAAACATAATGAAAAAATAATAAAAGTGATTTAAAATTATCTAAATTGTCTTAAAATAGTAGTTTTAATGTAGTATTACGTGAAAAAAGTTGTGTTCAAGCGATTTTCATTGATTAACAATATTTTAAATTCAGTGGAAGCTGCCATCTTGGATTTCAAGATGGCGTCGGAAAGAAAACAATCGACTTCTAGTTTAGCCCTTTCACCCAATACCCGTATAGTGGTGGTTTAATGCGACTTTTTGTCAGCATTAAGCATTAAAAGTTGAGCGGATGCCGCCATCTTGGAATTCAAGATGGCGTCTGATAGCTAAATTCAACTTCTACTCGTTTAGCCCTTTCACCCGATACCCATTTTAATGGAGTTTCATGCGATTTCAAGTCATTTACACCATTTTAAAGTTCAGAAGAAGCCGCCATATTGGATTTCAAGATGGCGTCAGACAACGAAATTTGACTTCAACTCATGATTTATTCCACGGGTCATTCAAAACCAATCCCTTTTCATTCAAAAAGTCTGTCCTCATTTACTGTACTAATGATTAACAACTCAGAAATGAGGAACTCAACCTTAGCGTGTAACTGGTTGGCTTGCGAGAGAAACGTCAAATCGTAGCTTTTTTTGGGGTCATCATTAAACCATAATAAAACTATGAATTGACTCACGCCATGTTGGTTGCAAAATCGAAGGGCACAAAATGACGCCATGTTGATGGATTCACAATACAAGCATTGGAAAATATTTTTTCAGGCCTTTTTCCATCAATTTCATCATGATTGACCATCAGATTTAACGAGGCGCATTTATTTTAAGATACTATTTCATATACATTTTACCTAAAATCTTGACTGGCAGTAGAAAAGAAGCTCAATATATGGTCAAAACATTGGTTTTTTTAGCTATTAATTTTACCAGATCATATCTGAATAATGCAATCATCATTCATCAACCATTATGGTTGCTGGAAAAAATAAAAAAAAAACTCCGAGAACTGACAGAACCGAAAAAAACAAACATTTCTAACATGTTTTATAATAGCTTTTTAAAAGCTTTGGTGACCAATATTGATGACCAACAATTATATATCTTGATGACGTTTCTAGGGTAGGGCCAAATAGCCTGATTTTGGCTTTATTAGAGTCCAGGTGATGTTATAGAATGCGCTTTAGCTTTTTATGAAGATTAATCCGATAGTCCAAACGATATTTTGCTGACCATAATAAAGCTAAAATTGTTACTTGGGATACCATTGCATTGGAATAATTTTTCTGATTGAAAACATATAAAAATAGACTATAAATCTTCAAAAAACCAAATCATATGGGGACTCACCGACCAAATATTTTAATTTTGCCTGGAAATGACTCAGAAAAAGCTAAATTTTCAATTTCTGAAAAAATTAGAGTTACTGTTTTTTTTCTTTTAAACATCTTCTAGAAACACACCGTGCCACGTTTCTTCCTCCCTGTGTTTCAGTTGTCTTTGCGTCCAATACTGCACAGTGGGCCCGGCCTTGTAAAGATGAGTAGTGAATGTACTTTTACTACTCACCGGGATGTTGACAATATCTGGCTGTGTATGTATCATAAGCATAGCATAAGCACTGACCATACTGACTGGACACTCGATTTCGTTTTCTGGATAATTTTTCCAATAGTACGCAATGTCGATTCCAGAGTGCGCATCGATCGATTTGAAGAAATGCTATCCGAGTTAGGAAATGCCACCCAACTTTAAAAATAAACAGGCAATTTCTACGATAAAATCGGGCTAGACAGGTACATTCTTCCTACAGGGCATTTTTTGTCAATTTTTTCAGGTTTGCCACCTGCCGTCGGTATTGCGAACCTGCAAAATCTGACGAAAAAAATTAGACAGAAAATGATTGAATTTCTGTTCTAAGTGTCATGTCAGTGTGATCAGTGGCATAAGCATACAGCATAAGCAGGTTAACGACCAAATCACTCTGTTGTGTTGTGAGCCTACTTGGTTGAATGATTCAACTGGTTTTACCATGGTTGAATTAAAAGGAATCTTTCGATTGCTTTGATTCAACGACCAAATCATTAGGTGTTTCATACCAGTTGAGTATTTTGGCGTTGAACTTTGCCTACAATCCTTTCTATCTGCGCCAACAACGCTGAACCTACCTAACTTTACGCAAGCATCTGCGTAAATTTTCTGGATTTACTTTTAGTTTTATATTTATCATATTTGTGTAAAGTATCGCAGCGCTAATGTTATTAGTCCACTAGAATCGCAATGAAATTTACTTTCTGATGAATATAAATTCATTGCTAAAATCTTGCGTGAATATGCGTGAACTGAAAATATACTGCAAAGTTAAATTTATATGCAAGAAAATCTGAAAAATTGCAAATTGATAAAAAATTCGGAAAACAGCTACCTTTGAAAATTCGTCTCAAATTCTGTGTTTCATATTTTAAAAATCTAGGGATGCAAAATTGTAGCGAATTTTGTCAACTTTCCAATCCTTCTTTCAAAATTTATCTGATATGACTTAAACAATGTTGACGGTTCATTGATTGAAAAGTACGATATTCACACCACTTTTTTACATTTTTTTTGGTCATGATCTTAAAAAAATAAAAAAAAATATATATAGGTACTAATGTCCAACGTACAGATTCTAACTTCAGCTTTGTTGAACACTATGCGATATTTATAATGAGCATTCCGTAACTCATTTACAGTCTTTGTTCTGAAGCATGTTTTTTTCGATTTTTTCTCTCTTAGACTTTAGACAACGGAAAATTGAAGTGTTGGAGGTGAATATTATCTGAGCAACATCTGAGTTACATAGCAAGGTTTCCAAAAATATGAATTATGTTAAAATTGGTTGAAAAACAAGAGAGATATAGCAGTTTTAAGCAAGGTGTGCCAAATTGACACTCAATGTATGATTAGGGAGTTTATTTCCTGGGCTTTCAGGGTGCTTCTATAAAAAATAATAATGCAAAATTAAAGATTTTAAAAATTTATTGAGGGTCCCCGAAGAAATTGTATTATTTGGATGCTCCCGAAGAAAGTTACAAGCCGCCAAACTTCCAATAGTGGCATATTGACACTCAAGAGCGGAATAGGGTTAGGTAAACGACTTCTCACAATTTGATAAAGGAGCCTTACTTTACATCGAATTGATCTGATTCAAAATTCACGTGCTTATTTAGGTACTCGCCAAAGCTGCATTTAAAATTAGGCCTTATAGAAACTTATTGTAGTTGTCTGACCAGAGCAGTCGGTTAAAAAAAAACTTTGTAAACTTAATTTCTGAATGCTTTAGCGAAAAGTGAAGTAGGCTTTGACAGAACAGGACGAAGATTTTTTTCACGCGTGAGTCAAAATCATTGTCCTGAGAGCAAGTTCACTGGTGTTGGAAAAAAGTGGTAGAAATTATGACATTTTGAAAATTTTACCATGCAAAAGTCGATAACCCACTGAGGATGCTAGCAAGTAGCTAGTGAAATACTAGTATTTGGGTCTTTCAAATACTGTAGCTGAATTCAAAGGAATCTTCGACTACTTTGAAATCATGAAATCACCATGCAAAAATGTTTTCAAGATCTTGGGGCGTTGTATTTTTTTACAACACTATTTCTATTCCATGCGATGCGAAAATACAACACGTGTTGTAAAAAAACTAGAAGTCCACAGATCTTGAAAATGTTTTTGCATGGGGAAATTTTCAAAATGTGCCGTGAGTTATTACTTGCTCACTCTTAAGGAGGTCACCAATAGCCCCTAGTTGCTGGTCAAGCCACGGCAACCGTCTGGGGTGGGCTACATACGCCTCTTTTGATGGGCCAGCTAGAGCTTGAGAACCACTAAGGCTCAAGGTCGGCTCTCGCTTTATGAGACTGGTCGGATATCCAATAAAAACACTACGGACTCTGGTAAAAATGTTATGTATTATCAAACTTACGTTCGTGTAGTGTGGGTGTGTGGTGTGTGGTGTGTAATCTGCTGCTGCTGGTACCGGCCGGCCGTAACGGGTGCGGGGCGCACTCACCATGCGCTCGGGACTGCTTCGATGCTGTTTCAAAACGTGGTCAACAACTATTGACCATTCGATGCAATGGAACCGGAGGGTAGTTGATTGAATTTTTACGAACCCGTTTGAAGGGATCAAACAACACCCTCTGGAACCAGATCGAGATGAGTCAGTTTGGCGGTTATGGTTGTCGTGGTAGATACCGGGACCTTCTGCGGAACTTCTTTTGCTCGGAATCTTGGCTTCAGGACGTCTCTCAGAACATTGGCGGTTCTGATTAGCTTACTGGTTCGTTGGATCCTTTGCCTCGGGCACACGGCAACTTGTTTGGATCCAACTAGCGGATTCCGCTAACCAATGTCTGCACTGTCGCTTGTGAACCTGGGAATTAGGCTCACTAGCTCGTTTGCCTCGTGCAAATTGATGCTTCGTCGACGCTAATTTGCAGAATCCAGAAAACTCCGGATAGAAACGGGATCTGGCTCACTGGTTCGTTCGCCTTGTGTGAACCCAAACTAGGTCGAGTCGATCCGGTCAGATTTGCTGTGACCAGAATCCTTGAGACCAGAAACTTTTTGGGTCTTGACTTCGTAGATTTTATCAACGTATTATTCTCCTTTAACTTGATAACTTTTATGGGTTTATTCCACGTAATATAAAATTAAGTTTACCTAGAACACTTGACTATCGTCTAGTTACTCTCGTGGTTGTAGGTGGAAATACCTTATTGAGTCAAGGTGTTAGTTACCCATCCTTACCAGCTTCCGTTTCATTTTCCGTTGACGTTTATCATTTTCCAAATACCCGTTACTGTTCAGTAAGTGTTATGTGTATTTGTAAGTGTTATGAATTTTTGAATTTCTGAAAGTCCATTGGAGTGTTTTTTCCAATTATTAATTATTGAACCTATCTCCTAATCTTTCCTGTTTAACAATTTTGTGTTCTTTTTATACAAAATAAGGCAGGAAAATCGTCGATATTTAATCGACGAACTTCTTGAGCACTCAGAAGGAATACTTCAAGTGGCTCGCTCTCTGTGGGTTCAATGGAGCAAAATACCCTAACGGTTACAGAGTGTCAAAATTTCTACCACTTTTTCCCAACATCAGTCCCAACACTTGCTCTGAGAAAAGTTGTGATCTGAAAGTGATCTGAAAAACTGACTGGTTTGGATGAGTCTGGGACTACACCTTCCGGATCACGCCAAGTATATTTCTCGATCAAACTGAGGTTCGGCTAGGAAGCATCGTTAGGGATTCAAGATAAGTGGATAAAAAATGTTTTATCTTATATTGGATTATTTTGTTCATTACCCTAGCTTTATCGAAGAATTTTATTTAATTTTAATTTTTAAATGCTTCACGACATATTTCACCAAGAATATTTATTCCCCATTACTTTCAAAGCAACTTGCGTGCATTGAATTTTCACTTCAACATACATGCATCGATTGCTCTACAAATTTACTTTTCTTAAATTAGAAGTTTTTTCACACATTATCTTTGAAGATAATATAAATTTTGTAATTGCTACAGCGTATAGATTGAGATAACAGGAAAAGCTCAATAGCATGTGCCAGTTGGTGACACATCTGATCGTCAAATTTGACTGTGGCACTTCCTCAACTCGAAATTTCGGAATGAGAAGAAGGTTAAATTGCTAAACGAATGAAATTAATATCGTTCGGAGATGTTGCGACTAAATTATTATGACGGTATTATCGGGCGGTCCGGACAAAGAGGGCTCACATGTTGGTATATAGACTACGTTTAATGAATTCTGTCGGAAGCTCGCATGTAGGGGGGGGGTGAAGGACAGACAAGTGAGAACTCCACTTGCCGAGGTAGAACAGGTAAAGTTGGTCGTGTCGGCATGTCAGAGGGAAACACCGTAAGTACATGCTATTTATAAAACGCTTTTGGTGTAAAATAATATTATGCTTTATTATGTTTGCATTATCATGACTGCATTCGACTGCCGGTCTGATGTTGCTGTCAACATGGGAAATGAAGTATTTGCACGGTCCGATTGAAATTAGCTCCCGTGCGATGTGTTCCGGTTTAATTGAATTAATTGTGAGTACATCATTTAACATAAACAAACGATAAGATGAACAAATATAATAAACAGCAAAAAATGTTAACAGGTTCTACATGATGAGATTCGTTGAGCCCCGCTTAGCCCCCGTTTTAATAATTTGTCAAAGATAAAAGCCTGTACAGAGAATTGAATTAAGTTGATCGTTTGAAAAAAAATTTATATTTGAGAACAACTATGCTACAAACATTTTTAATGTCTGTTGCTGACACTATGAAAGCAAACTTTAAAAAAAGTGGCAAAAACTAACTCCAGTCAATGTATCAGTGTTCAAAATAACTTCCTCTTCGCATCTTCCAAAGCTTCATAATAAACGAAATACATTAGCACTCATATTTTTGACAGGATGGAAGTTAGGAAAAATTTGCAATGTTTCAGTTTTAGATCTATGAGATCACGTCCCTTCAGTAAACTGACCAGAGACACCACCATTCAAAACCATTCAGTCGCAAAATAAACAGGCCAACTTTTCATGTTCTCCCTGCCAAACACACAATCTGCACGAAACTTTTGCACCCGCTCGACCCGAATTGTTTCCGAAATCATCTCACTGGACTCACTGATGCTGCAATCTGCTGAGTCCAGTGTCGAATATAAAGTCTAGGGGATATCATTCCATACAGCAAAAGTATTTCTATTTTATATAATAAAACGACATAAAATAAAAATAACCACCAACAGTCGTAAATGTAACAAGATTTTGTTTTACAGCTCCCCAGAGTAAGCTTTTCCCATTTAGACACTTTGGCAGCCCCGAAATCATCACTACGTTCGGCCTTTGACGTCTTTGTGCGAGCTACATAAGTGTGGGCAAGCGTATCGTGTGTGTTATGAGGAAGTTTTTACATTCCTCCAGCGAGGCTTCGGCTGTGCTTTTGCCTTTGCCATTTGCTACTTGCTATTGCCACTGCTGTTATCATCAAAACATGAATTTATTCTTTTCGGACCGTTTTACATCTTGAACCCGGAACTTTATTTCCACACTCGCCTGTCTTTGGCGTATCCTTTTTACCATGCGTTCAATTATGAGTACGCACAACGGGTTCGGATGCCGACATATGTGCAGTTTTCAATAAATCCATCTTTTCTCTTCAAAACATTGTCTTTTTACATATTTTTAAAACCTGCTGCTTGTACTTTCAAAAACTATCAAACGAACGACACTTTTCCGATCGACGAGTTTTTTATGCTTTATGAAAATTAGAGATTTGTTCGCATTCGTGATTGAGAATCCTAGTTTTAAAGCATGGTTTTGTAAGCTAATGTAAATTTTTTGAGGGATATGAGGAATGCAAATTTTGAATTTTCAGACATTTGCGGAGTAAACCGGCAATTAAAAAAATATAATTTAATTTGTGCGCTCTATTCCGGCTCTTCATTTCATACCAAATCGCAGATTCACACTCAGTTTATAAATAATATTAATTCTTTCCAAATCCTTAATTGTATTAAATGGAAAAATTTTACGCACCTGACTATTTTTTTTTATTTTTAAACCCTATTTGATTTCAATTTCAAAATTTTCTTAAGGATTTATAATGCAGATGTAATTATTTAAGTATGCTACTTTTGACTTGCTGTTATGTATAAAGTTAAACATATTATGAAATTTTATTACAAATATAGAAAAATTCTATAGCATTTTAAAATAGAAGTCAGAAATGCTCGTGATCTGGGGGACAACTGATAATGAAATTTAAACCTTTATTTTCAAAATATTTTTAATGACAAGGCGAATTTTTTTCGCATGTTTTTCAATATCGATTTTCTCTTATCTAGTTCCTGAAATTTCATCTAACACAGTTGGATTCATTTCTCTACAAAAAAAAAGTTTCGCTGACTGAATGTTTGAGTCAAGACCCATCTCTGGGTCGCAGTTTAAAAAAAAAAATATTCGTGCTTTGAAATCAAAATCTAACGATATTGATTTGAGTTTTTAGTTGAAATAGATTTAGTACTGGTTGTTGATTATAAAATATGATTATCCTATGGAAACATTCGTCCAAAAAGAAATCGCATTTTTTAGGTTCCCGCCTGAAATATTTAACCTCGCGTGACTTTTGATCTCATTAATAGAATTTCTCAAAAACTTCAAACATGCTTACTTCATATTTCAACAATCACTCTGCAAAATTTTAATAGCTTAGCGTAGTTTCTTAGATATTTATTGCAGTTTGAAAGGTAAAAGTCCAAAAAGTCCGATTTCCGTAGAATTACTGTACCTCAGGCCACAGAAATTTTAGAAAACTCAAATTTTGTGTTATAATAGAATGATAGTTGATCTATCTTACGCAGAAAGTTTTATGTCAAAGTGTATGTTCTTCACTATTGTTTAAGATACTTACACTCAGATTTAATTCATGGTATATTGGCAAATAATGTAATTCCAGGTAGAAATTATTGGCAGACAGTATTGATAGGCTGACCTTTCCACATATACTTATTTTTAATACTACTACTTTGAATAATATAATCTGCAGATATGCCAGAAATTAAATCGAAATACATACAGCCCAATAGGGATCAAAATTGGATAACAAAGAACTGCTAAATTGGTATATTTACGGACAGGTTAATTGATTTTTTTTAGGAATTCGAGAGATTATAAAATCACCACAAGAACAATTTTCATACAAATTGATGGTTCCCACTCTGAACATAAAAAAAATCGAAATCGTCCTGAAAATAGTTTGGAAAGTTCAGTAAATTTTAACACATTGCTTCAAATTTCTTTCAAAATTATTCTCTCATACTTTATTTTTGTCCAGCATGGAAAAACCAGGTAAGTTAGAAAAGTCATGCCAGAAAGAGTTGACTTCACTAACACAGTTGTTCATGCATAGTTTTTGCCGCATATCTCAATAGATGTTGGAATTTTTTCCATTTTTCTTGGCATGTTTCTTTCCAATTCCTCAAATCTGATCTCTTCTATCCAAATTTTGGGAAAAACGACAGCTTGCTGTTAAATTTCTTAAAAAAAAAATTAGTCTAATAAAATAATTTAAATTAAAATTTCGGCCTTTAAACCCAAGAAATTTATTCATAGCATGATTAACTCAAATCCAATAAATAAACAACTTCTCGTTTTACAGAAAAAAAATCTGACTCTAATTTTGTTTTGCAATTTTCTCATAGTGAGGCGATAAGAACTGCTACAGCGTGCGAAAGCAGTTCAAACAGCATTCTTTGGAAAGGGTGACCACGTATTGGTTGGCACAACGTCCACCAGATAGAAAATATATTTCGTGATAACTGGGATATGAAGAGATTTCTTTTCCAATCTCATCGAATTGCAAATCACAGGGCAGCAAACAACACACAATTTACACAACTCATCTGAAAGTCCATTTGCCCAAAAGAAGGAAACCGAAAACTGAGATTGGTTTCCAGTCAAATACCTTTTTCCAGTTTTCCCGAGCCGTAGTTAACTTTTGACTCTTTTGTTTACAACTCTTTTGACAGAGCGACCTTGCCCCTTTTCAAAACATTTTTAATTATTATATTGTTCCTCGAGAATATGCCAGATATGTATGAGCCCTCCAGTTTTCGGAATCGTAAATCATACTCCGAAATTGACCGATGCTTCTGGCTGGAACGGGAATGTTTTATGCTTCATGGCGAAGAAAGAGAAGAAAAAACGCCACAAAGGAGTTATCGTTCCTGGACCATTTTCCCGGAAAGTCAACATACCATTTCTCATCCGCACAGTACCGTTCCTTTCGGTTATCCCTTTTTAACTGCAAATTTCAACCGGCAAGCGGTACCTTCAACAACAACAACAACAACTCAACTGTCTTACGCTCATAAATGGGAAGCCCTTCTGTCAATTCCACTTTGTTGACTCGAGAAAGGTTTCAGTTACCTGTTACTCAAAAAATTCACTTCCTTCTGCTTCTGCTTCCACACTCAATCGGCAAAAGGTTAATAAGCAAAAACGAAAAATGGCCATTTTTTGGGGTTGGGATAATTAGTTAATGTGGCACATCAATATTCCATTGTTGGTTCAGATGTGGCCCTTCCATCCCGAGCTGAGCGTTTATCAATCGGAGGAAGATTTTTTTTGCGAGAACACAACAGGAGACAGTTATGAAATGAGTTAGAGCAAAGGGCTTGCACAGTAGGTGCAACGCGTCAAGGACACTTTGGGTGTGCAAAAATTTTGGCACATAAGATGGCATTATTGCGAAAAATTTATCTAAGAAACAGACAGGTATCCATTTGTGCAGAAAAAAGCATGGAATATGAATTGGCTTTCCAAAAAAAAATTTTAATTCACACATTCAATATGAACTAAGAAGGAGAAACGTTTCTCATTTCGTTTCAAACCATTCATAATATATGGAGCACAAATTGAAGACATGACTTTATAATAGGCACAATCAAACCGTCACGGAACAAATCGCAGAGAAGATTTAGAGAAATATAAACTAAAATTAACTCCATTCCGGAATTTGCGATGTGCCAGTTAAGTTTTCCCCTTCATTCATTCAACGTTTGCAAGCTGGAGGTTTTCTTCTTCATAAACAACGAAAGGGATCCAACGAATGCTGAAATAACAACAATTTTACTATCAATTTCCAACATCTTGATTTCGATATGAAAATAGAAATTTTCTTGTCATGTCAAATCAAATTTGATCATGTCTTGAGCATTGTGCGGCGAAGCGAACAACAGAAAACCATCGCCCATTGAACAATGCATATAGACACTATAAAAGGCATAAGATTTTAGCACGAAAGGTTTCAACTTTTCCAGACAATTTCAGCTGATATTGTGTGGGAAAATGGTACTTTTCACTTCAAATCGGATGGGGTCGGCCTTGCCTGAACCTCGCTCCATTTCCGATCGTTTCTTCCGAGCGCGTCATGGCAAATCGACCCATCAATCCAATTCGTTCGTTGGTTCCTTCATTACGAATCCATCGCTCAGTGGGTTCTCTTCATTGATGATATTTCTCAGGAGAGGCGTCGTTGTCGTCGTCGGGCGGAAGGAAGGCGTCGCGAATTACAAGAGTATCAATGCGCCCGGTTCCCAGCAAGCCAGCACTCCACAACATAACCATATCTTAAGCATTCACACTCACAACATACCAAAAGAAAAAAACAGGATGGGAGGATTGCCAGGGCACAAAGATCATAATGACTGAGATGAATTTCCATTCCCTCCACCCCAAACTTAAGCCAATCCTTTCATTGGAGATAGCCAATTGAATTGGTTGAGCTGAGATGGACGGACAGCTGCTAGCTCTACTCTGAGGTGCCCTAAAACTGCAACGCTGCCTGGTTGTTGGTGCAATTTTGCTATTCATAACGACTTCGAAGATGCTGGGGTAAAATGATCCATATTTCATTGGGTAATTTCACTTACTGTGGAAGGCCATAAATAAAAGATTAATACAATGCTTAACTCTTGAGTTCTTTAACAAAATTTACAGAACTTAAAAATGGTAGCAGATGCGTCAAGTTGAATTTCACACATCGATTAAATTTATTTGGTAGATTATCCCAAAACACTGACCTGAGCCAAATTTCAGCTCAATCGGGCTTGATTTAAGGGTGCTTCAAAATACTCAAAGTTTCAGTTTTTGATCCTCAAGAATCATCATAGTGGCCGTTCAGATACCACGTGAACAGAAAAATGAGATTTTTGACCCTCTCCTCCCCTTCCGTATACAAGCGTGGAAATTTGGCAAACCCTTACCCCCTCCCCGGATGTCCACGTGGACAGATTTGAATTTTTTTTTTCTAAATCTAATTTGACAGTTATAAAACACTACTTTTTGCCTTTTTGTTATTTAAATGGCTGATTTAAAAAAAAAACGAGTAAGCATTTTCTGATTTAAAATAATTTTGAAAATTTTAAATTTCTTCAAAATCTATATTTAGCACTTGCTTTCAAGTGGCTAATAACTGATTGAACTTAATCTGGAAATCTTTGCAATTTTAAGAATTTGATTTAAACATCTTAATATTGATTTACCTTTAGAGAATATTTTGGAAGTAAGTTTGTCCACGTGGACATGACCCAAACTCCTACCCCCCTCTCCGTGGATAAGCGTGTTCATTTCCATTGCCGCTTCCCCCCCTCCCCCTAAGTTGTCCACGTGGTATAAGAACGGCCCAATACGGGGAAACTCGAGGAAATTGGAAGAGTGGAAATTTAAATTTTGATGCCATATGCCTCAAAAAGTTTAAAACAATACTGCAATCCGGTGTTATATCGAAAAATTTGTTTGAAATCGGCTATCTGGGACTGTTCGATTTTCCGAAAAACAGAGCGGAGTTTCTAGAAGTCGATTTTTTTTTTTCAAGACAACATCAGATCTCAAAATTTCATGCATTTCTTAGTCATTTGGCACCAAAATTAGAATTTCGGTTTTCCAGATTTCCTTAGGTTCCTCCTTTCAGGGTAAAAAATCGAAATTTTGTGCGCTTTGAGGCACCCCTAAATAAAGTCCAATTGAGCTGTAAATTAGCCCAGGCCAGTTTTTTGAGTCAATGAACAAAATATATGTGGTCGGTTTACAAAATTATATCATGAAATTTTTCCCATAGGGGAAGTGTAAAGTAGTGCAAACTTTATGGCCAACCTATCACAGAATCACTAGAGGCTATTAGAGAACCTATGGAACACGGAGCTGTCAAACACTGAAAATAATGAACAAACACACGTGCACTTTCCAGGTGGTGATGTTGTTTTCGGCCTACAACAACTAACGTTTTTTAAAGTGTTAATCGCCTTTCCGCCGAGTTTTTTGTACAAATATCTGTGCTCAGAGTACTAATCAACATATATAATCTAAGGTGAGTGATTTTTTCAATGATTTTTTTGTTAAATTTAACTGTTTTCAAAAAAACATATAGTGCGGGTAAAATGGACACCCCATGGGGGTGGTAACATGGACAGTGTTTATTTTCATTGTAACTTTCCAGAAGCCACGAGCTTATGCCAGGAAAATGAATTTGAGGTTACCTGGGACATGTCTGGACATTACACATAAAGTTTACAGAACTTGATCCCTAGTTTTAAATTTACGAGTATTTAGAGCGGTCGCATGATCTTTTTTTTGTATTACTCAGAATCTGGTTCCATTGGGTATACGGAACATGCATCGGGAATGTCTGTTCGTGACCAGTCTCTTGCTGTGCACTTGAAATGACCACACACAAAAAGATTTTTTCAATACTGATGTTATGAAATCGCTTGGTACATCTTTGTACCTGAAAATGATCACATTTTCATATGTGATGAGAGAAATTAGAGAAACATGAACTATCAAAGAACGAAAGAACATAAGCCGTAAATATCATGAAAATTTCGAAAAAGATACAACGGCTCACCGACAGGACTTGAACCTGCAATCTCCGCTTCGGTACAACGGCGCGTTAGCCAATTCCACCACGGTGAACGTGATGGAACCGGCGAACACGAGCAATCGAGCTCTGCCGATCAACTGCTGGACCTTCTATCGAAACACCATGTATATCCCGCATGTGATCTTTCCCTCTATTGATCTCTCTTGTTTCTCTAACCCCACCCATCGACTCGGGATTTTAGCCGAGCGAGCACATGGTCGATTGCTTCGGGTTTGCCGCAACTTCAAGTCAGTTCAAGTCCTGTCGGTGAGCCGTTGTATCTTTTTCGAAATTTTCATGATATTTACGGCTTATGTTCTTTCGTTCTTTGATAGTTCATGTTTCTCTAATTTCTCTCATCACATATGAAAATGTGATCATTTTCAGGTACAAAGATGTACCAAGCGATTTCATAACATCAGTATTGATTTCAACAGAGCAACACCTCCCTGTGTAACTGGTCTGCTCGGAACCTTGAGCGGCACTGATTGCTTCTTCATCTGACCGTAAGTTGCGGCAAACCCGAAGCAATCGACCATGTGCTCGCTCGGCTAAAATCCCGAGTCGATGGGTGGGGTTAGAGAAACAAGAGAGATCAATAGAGGGAAAGATCATTGCTGCTGCCTTGGAACTTTCGGTGAGGTCGTCGAGTTTGCTCTGCATGTCTTGTTGTGTTTGGGCGAGCAAAACAATATCGTCAGCCAGGTCAAGGTCTCAAAGTCAATGTCGGAAAGACCAAGTCGATGGAGATCAACACAGGAAATCCCTCCAGTTTCATGGAAGCTGGGCAACAAGTTGAGAAAGTGGAGTGCTTCCAGTATCTTGGTAGCCAGATAACGCCTGATGGTGGTACCAGGAAAGACATCGAAACCCGGATCAGAAAGGCCCGATTTGCGTTTGCGAGTCTCCGAAACATCTGGCGGTCACGTCAGATCTCTCTACGAACAAAAATCCGAATCTTCAACTCAAACGTCAAATCCGTATTGCTGTACGGGTGCGAAACTTGGTGCACATATGCGGTAACGACGCGAAAACTGCAAGTATTTGTAAACCGCTGCCTGCGGAATATCATCCGCGCTTGGTGGCCTGGCAACTGGATCTCGAACGAGGAACTACATCGCCGGTGTCATCAAAAGGCGCTAGAAATCGAGATTCGGGAACGTAAGTGGAGATGGATTGGGCACACGCTGCGAAGAGATGAAAACGAGATTTGCAGAGAGGCGCTAGATTGGAATCCAGAAGGTCATCGAAGAAGAGGCAGACCCAGAAATTTGTGGCGGCGAAGCCTAGCCGCTGAAATCCGAACTGTCGACGAGAATCTTGACTGGGACCAAGTGAAGACGCTGGCTCCGGATCGTCAACAGTGGAGGTCTTTTACCATGGCCCTATGCACCGGAGGATCGGCGCGGGATCATTAAGTAAGTAAGTAGGTCAAGGTCGTTCAGTTGCTCCATTGTTAAAGGATTTCACGGCAATCCTCGGTTCGGTGCACAGTCGATCGATCCAGCCAGAATCTCATCCATTACGATGAGGAAAAGTAGCGGTGATAAGATACATCCTTGTCTCACTCCAGCAGTTACCGGGATTGGTTCGGACAAGACACCATCGTGCAAGACCTTGCACGAAAATGCCTCGTATTGTGCTTCGATGAGATGGACTAGTTTCTCTGGGACCCCTCGTCGCCTTAGAGCCGCCCAGATGTTTTCATGGTTAAGTCGGTCGAATGCTTTTTCGAAATCAACGAACACCAGCAGAAGAGAGTCCTGGAATTCGTTGATTTGTTCCAGTATGATTCGTAGCGTTGTGATGTGGTCCACACATGATCGTCCGGATCGGAATCCAGCTTGTTGCCGTCGGAGTGTAGCGTCGATTTTCTCCTGGATCCTGTTCAGGATCACTTTGCAGAGTACTTTGAGGGTTGTACAGATCAACGTTATGCCTCGCCAGTTACCGCACTCTGTCAGATCTCCTTTCTTCGGGACCTTTACGAGGATACCCTGCATCCAGTCGGCCGGGAATGTTGCAGTATCCCAGATGTCAGCGAAAAGACGGTGCAACATTTGTGCTGACAGGGCAGGGTCGGCTTTCAGCATTTCAGCAGGGATGCAATCGATCCCAGATGCTTTGTTGGATTTCATGTTTTTGATTGCCGCTTCTATTTCAGCCAGCGAGGGCGCTTCCGAGTTGACGCCATTTATGCGACTTACTGTTGGCGCTTCGAGCTGCAGATTCTGTTGGCCATCGCTATTCGTGACTCGGAAGAGTTGTTCGAAGTGCTCAGTCCATCGTTTGAGCTGATCTGTTCGATCGGTCAATAACTGACCTGCTCGGTCTCTCAGCGGCATTCTTGCATTAGTCCTTGCACCACTGAGGCGGCGAGAAATGTCATAAAGTAATCGGATATCTCCATTGGCGGCGGCTCTTTCTCCCTCTTCGGCTAGGGAGTTTGTCCAGGCTGTCTTGTCTCGTCTACAAGCTCGTTTAACTGCCTTTTCCAGCTCCGCATATCGTAAGCGGGCGGCTGCTTTGGCTGATCCGGTACATGCCTGCTCAATTCCGACTTTCGCCTTTCTCCGATCATCGACCATCCTCCAAGTTTCATCCGACATCCATTCACTTCTTCTTCCACAAACTTTACCGAGAGTACCATGGCTCGTCGTGATAAAGGCATTCTTGATTCCACACCACTGTTCTTCGACTGTTCCGTCTGTCGGCAGCTCCGAGGCTCGGGATTCTAGCTGTTCAACGTATGCCCTTTTCACCTCTGGATTCTCCAACCGGCGGACGTCGTATCGACACCCGACTTTCTCCTCGCGCCGTTGGACACGCGCAACTCTCAGTCGTATCTCTTTTTGGCAATGGACGTGTTTTTTTCCTTCGTCGGTGAAAATTTAATTTTTAAGTATAGGGGAGAGTGGGGATACTTGATCCCCTTTTCTTATTTTCATCATATCTTTTTGGAAAAATTTAGCAACTCGCCGTCTTTGACATTTTCTGACAGCTTGTAACTTCAAGTTTCTGTGCTCCAAAAATTAGAACGATACTTGAACCCGTTGATGAACTAGAAGCATTTTCGTGAGAGTAAAAAAATTGCGATTTTTCTGAAGTTAGGGGAGACTTGATCCTCTATTGAAGGAGACTTGATCTTTTATTCAGGAAGCCCTAGTCCTTGTATAAAAATCAAACAAAACCCCAAGATAGAATGTTAATTGACTATTTAGGTCATGTTTGTTCTCGTTTCACTATTTATAGCAGACATAAGAAGAAAATTCTATAACTTTGTCTCAACGCTAATAACATTGCATACTTAAAGGCGCTATTTTTATGATTAAGAGAAAATTAATTATTTTTGCTCTTTACTTCAGACAATTGTTTGATAAATATTAGTTTTTGGATAAATATTAGTAATTTCGTAATCAGCAATCATAACGATCAATTCAGAAGAAGAATATGCCGTTTGGAAGGGGGATCAATTGTACCCAACTTTAGGGGATCAATTGTACCCATAATAAACATTTTAGAAAACTTTTTCTGAAAAAAGTTGAGAGTTTTCCATTACTTTGAAAATATGGCATTATGAAGTTCATTTTACGCTCGAACGATTGATACATTGGATCAAATATTTTTTTCCATAATTTTCCCATGTAAGGAACATTTTAAAGTGATGATAAAAGATCTTCAAGTTTCATTTTGTGAAATTTTTCAAACAAAGTTCAATAACACAAACAATGATTTTGTTAAAAAAATTTATACTACAAGCATTGTTATTTTGCTCATTTTGGCACATTTTTCTAGAACATTTGATCTTTGTAAGATATTCCAGTTTCGAGATATAGCTAAGGAATCAAGTATCCCCAGGGATCAAGTATCCTCATTCTCCCCTATAGGTGATTAAATTGCTAAAAAACGTTAAACCGTTAAATCTACCATGTGTCGTTCAGTGTGACCGTCAATAAGTTTCCCCTACAGTTTCCCCTGCGGCAAAATGAAGGATTTGAACAGCGTATTTCTCGGCGCTGTAAAAATGTTCAAATTTTGAATATATTTGGGTATCCATGATGGCTTTGAATCGATTACAAAAAAAAAAAAAAAAAAAACAGTTGCACTTCCCAGAATTTTGTGACTTATAATTTTTTTTTCCTTCCTAAACGTAGTCCATTCATACTTTGAGTTCGTTTTTAAAGCATATGTACATCTTATATTATATGGCATTTTGTTTAGTTCAGGTGTTGATAAGTTTTTGACATAGTACGGCAATCGCAGCTTTGTGATTTTATTGCACGTGTAGTGAGATGTTATTTTTAAAAGGCGTTTTTTATCTTTATCAGTTAAGTTTTTGGTTTTTAATTTGCTTATTTCTGGAAATTTAGTCTTGTTAAGTCAATCTTATGAATTACCAATTTTTTTGGTTGATTTGTTCTCTGTGCAATTGTGTAATCAATATGCTTAGCTTAGCTTAGCTTGATTAACTACTCACATCCACCCTAAATCATTGAACTCGAAATACTACCTGAAGAATATTTAAGTTCGATATATTTTAATAAGCTTTGTAGACTTAGTTGATGTTTTTTTTTTCAAATGATGGAAATCTTTTAAAAACAACCGCATTTCGAATTCCATGATCGTAGGCGTGGCTCAGTAGAACAAATTCCACATCGCCAATGTTGCTACTCCGTGATTGACCGAGGCCATCAATTTTGTCCAGAGGTCAAAAGAATGGTGTCTGGGATTGACAGCACATTCACAATGAACAAAACTGATGCTCTCTCTTTAAACATCAATAACGGCGCCGGCCACGTCCTAGTAGTCAATAGACAGATTTTGAAGAAGAGAAAGGGATAAAAGAACAAATTTGTGCTTTAGGACCGAGGTTACCTCTGCATCCTAGCAAATAATAATTTTTTGAGAGTGGGTGGAGGGATATGATCAGGAGACACTTTTGACTAGTGTAAAAATCAAACAATGGCAAACTATTTTATATTAACCTACGTTCCTTCTGATTTTATAAAAGAATTTGATTCGGTAGTACAGGTTCATCATTTTTGTTGTTCAACAAACAACTTGTAAAAACTTTGTTATAGAATATTTACTTTGTCTGAGGTCTTTATCCAACTTTAAATGTTTGTTTTGTTTATTAAATTCCTATTTACACAAACTGATGAATTGAATCAAAAGTAAAATAACTGATGAAATGGAATTAATCTTAAACAAAAACTTGTGTATTATTCTAAGATAAAACTAACCAAGAAAGCATAGGAATTGGAAATAATTAAAGTTTACATTACCAATGTAATATTCTGAAATCTCTCAATTTACAGTTTTTCAATTTTTACTTTAAACACGAATTTTACTTTTCGCTTCAATCGCTATTTTAAAATCTACAATGTCTCAAACAAGGTCACAATCAAGGCAACAAATCATTATTAATTTTTGTTAATCTGGGATGTGGAACGGTCCGACAGAGAGTGTAAATTAAATTGATTTTATGTGTTCTTCCAGAAATCGTCTAAAGATTAATGTTCATTTTTTAACTCGGTCTGTTCACTTAATAATCTGAAATTTTGTAATGTCATTTCACTCTCAAAAATATTTAATTGAACTCCAAAGCGTGTTTGAAGTTAATTTATTTCCCTAATTGCATCTTGCATTGGACAATTTGGTATAGGTTTAAAAATATAACAATCAACCTGTGCAGTTTAGACTTTTTGTTATTTGTTTATGTGGATGGATAAAGGTTAAATTTTAATAAAAACACACACACACACACACACACACACACACACCAACGGGCGCGTGTACGCGTAACCCCTCATTTGTCGCATGAATGATCGGTCTCAATTCTTGGTAAAATTCTGAATTTGTCTTTCAATAATTGTATGTTTCAAACAGGCAAATTTCTTGAAATATGGAATTTCACCCGTTCCTTGCCATTTAGCCGGAAGAATAGCAAAGCACAAATAAGACCCCGCCAGAGACAAAAGCCAGACCAAAACCCATTAATCCATCTATAATGAACAGAAAACTATCAAAAGAAATAACTCATTTGATCAGAGTTCAAACAGATAAATAGAATGATACTTAACTTCGGTCTATTTTCCATTCAGACCATCCTGAACCAATCCTGAAAAATATGGAGCAACTTCCTGCTTGGATTTTTGATATCACAAATCTCACTCACAACTTAAATAAAAATTTCAATTTCCAATTTTTGACACGAGATAAAATTTTTCGCGTCTTATCCAGTCAACGCCTACTCCAGACCTGTGCAATTGTGAAATCAATATGAGGCGAAAAGTTGAATTGCACAGATAAGTTTCAAAAAATCATCAGAGAATCACTTCATCCATTAAATGTTTTTGAATATTTTAAATATCTCCTTATAATACTCTTCGAAGTATGATAAAAGTATCTTTACTCTGTGTAACAGGAACAAGAAATAGGAAAACAGGTGAGTTTAAAGAAAATTTAAACGCGTTTTTTACTTTACTTTTAAATTTCTTTTTATTACCTCAAAGAAAGAAATTAGGAGTTTGAGGATTTCATGCGATTTTCAGTCATTTACAGCAAAGTTCAGCGAAAATGATAGCGAATTTCGACTTCTTCTAGTTTAGCCCTTTTACCCAATACCCATATTGTGGGGCTTTCATGCGATTTTTAGTGATTAACTTCATTTTAAAGTCAAGCGGAAGCCGCCAATTTGGATTTAGAAATTGTGTCAGATAGCGAAATTCGACTTCTACTCGTTGAGCTTCTTCAACCAATACCCGTTTCTTGGGGGTTTAATGCGAAATTCAGTGAAATATAGCATTTTTAAAGTTAATCGGAAGCCGTTTTTTTGGAATTCAAGATGGCGTCAGACAGTGGAATTCGACTTCTACTCGTTTCCCCCGTTCACCCAAATCTCCTTTTTGAGGATGTTTCGTGAGATTTTCAATAATTTTCAGCTTTGAAAATAAAAGCGGAATCCGCCATCTTGGATGTGTGATGACGACAAGCAACAATTTTTTTCTTACTAATTGGACCCTTTTACTAAATATTCCTATTGTAGACATATTCATAACACTACCGGTGATTTAAATTTTTCATTAAAAAAACTTATCAAAAATGTGTAAAAATTTCAATTGAAATATTTGAAATCTAACCTGAGCGTGTCCTGTTTTGACATCTTGAGCGAGAACTGTCACTAAATCGCCTAAGGCGATTTTATAATCAAGCACTGAGTGCTATTATAATACATGCAAATATGGTCGTAGAATATTTTAAAACTTATAATAAAACCGTCAAGACAAAAAAAAGTCATAAAACGTGCTAGACGAAAAACTGTCATAATAAAACAATAATAAAACTTCCTAATGCTAGTTGACTAAATCTATGTTACTTGAGCAATCACTACACAAGAGACAAGGCTGAAGAGTGCGCTGAGATAAAAAAATTTAAACCGTATTTTTCGAACGTTCTTTTTCATAGTTGAGATGTGATTCAAAACACATAAAAAAATTGCACAAAATTTTCGGTTTTAATTTGGTCGCAATCATTGGCCCCATTCTCCTCTACTCGGAGTATGGATGCACAAATAGTGGAAAGAATCGCATTTTTTTTCGGACCGGCAAAGCGAGCGTTTCCTTTTCTTGCTCGCTGGCGAATATTATTTACTCACGTTTTGGTGGTAAGCGCACATTATTGCCAGTTCTTGATTGGCTAATGGACCTCCTCCTTTGCCTGTGCTGGGGGATGTGGAGTGGAGGTGTCTTAAAATCCAGCTTACAACAACTAACCCACTCATACACACAGCAGAAATGCATCAGCAGCCAGCCAGCATACCCCCAAACTAGTAAGTAGGTACCTATAGTGACTCAACTGCGGGTTCAAGTGATGGACACCACCGTGGACACCACCGTTGGGGGAAGGCAGGTGGGCGGAGGGCCACTTCAATCAATTATTTTGTCTGGATATGTGATATTTTGCCAAAGAGTATCGCGCTCAGCTCTCGCTGCTTTGTGATAATGATAGTTATTTTCATTTGTTCAATTGGTGTATTAAACGATTGCAAATAAATTTTCAATTTTGTAATTATTGTATTTAGAATATCATCCGATCGCGTTCAGATGTGGTTGCACCATCATGCCATGGCAGACAGAATTGTTAAAGTGTGATTGAACGGCCAGGCCAGTTGCGGAATGACGGCCCGGGAAATGCGGTGGATTGGTTAATTCGTAATCGGACCATCTGTGCAGCCTAGCGCGGTTTTGTATCATACGGTCTCTCGGAATCGGAATTGGCATAAAACGGTGGCCTCGGCAACTGGTAGATACACAGAAGGTGCAGGGCGGATCAGCTCAAATGGAAGTCAATTCAGGCTCGATGGACTGGCCGTGAGATCATGTGGCGGAGCAGTTTGATGGGCAATCATGTATTATAAAATGAGCTTTCGGGATATGAGAATACGAAAATTATTGGATGCAGCTATGCTCAGTTAATTATTTGCAATTTACTCCGGAAATCATGGACTTTTGGAGTTCAACAGTTTGAAAATATTTTGACAGTTAAAATTGTTATACAAGCAACTTCCATTTGTTTATTTCATTCTCACGCCAAGTTCTTGGGACTGAAATTCGCTGGTGGAAACATTCAAGGTTAGATTTGACACCCAAGGTTGATCTCACAGATGTGTCATGTCATGGGAACTCAAAAGCAGACTAGCTTGTCAGTTGAACGAATTTTAAACCCAATAATGAAACCTGCTAAGAATTCATAAGTGTATGTGGTCTACCATCAAATTACGTAATACTGAAAAAATTGGTTTCCTAATTGATTTAATTCAACAAATTAAACCAATTCTTTCAACCCTTTCTTTTTCTATTGTACTACTAGAACTGAAATTCTAATACCTACAAAATTTCGTCATTTCTGGTTGACATCTGAATAACTTCTTCAGCAAGCGATATTTTTTGTTGCAACCATCATCTGAGCTTGTCAGGCCACACGAATGATGGACACGACGAACGTGCCTATACTCTTTGAAAAGTGTAATGCTTCAAACTGAAAAAAAAAAAAACAATTTAATTTGCTCGACATCGCCAATAAATAAGAAATCTACGATACATCTGTAAGCCGAAAAATAAAACCGACCGATACAAAATCGTTTTTGCACTTTGTTTTTCGAAATAGTTCCAAGCCGCCTCAAAGCGCCAACACGTCCACTTTAGTAGGACCTATGTATGTATTTAGGTAGGTAGGTTTGATTTCACGCTGCCGCGCCGTCGCTTTTGTGCGAGCAAGAATAAATTCAATCGATATTGAAATAATTTATAATGGATCGCTGCATGCCCGCAAACCCCTGGACATAAGATATGCGAATAAAAAGCTTAACTTTATTCACGGATCACATTTAAATCATGACAGACGGACATGTTGGCACAATTTACGATGCAATATTTTTCACGGCAACTTGACATTTCTTATTATTTATAAGCCGTCACAATGCACCTACAACCAATACCTACAAACCTACAACAATTTTGAATTGGTTTGTGGCCGGGTGATTGGGTGCATGCATTTTTTTTGTTTTACCTTCGATTAAAATATCGAGTCCACTTCGCAACCTGAATGTCGTTTTGAAAACCGAGGTCATTGAGACGTGTGAGTTGACCGCTCGAAGCTGAGTTCTCTGCAAGTGAATTAACTTTGAACAGCTTGTTCATCATTTTATCCTCGTTGCACAAAGGGGAAAAAGTGTAGAAACCGCGAAGAAACTCAATATCTTCCCTCCTACATGAACCAAATCTATGAAAATAAATATAATTTAATATGGTAAAAATGTCCGAAAAATAGATTGGACATAGTTACGCCGCACGTAGTTACGAACGGAAATATAGTGCCTTTTCAACCCCTAGTTCCCCTATATTTGGTAAGCAGTCTAGAAAAAAGTAAATTTAGACTAGAAAATATACCCTAGGACAAATAGCCCTATCTTTATTTTTTCTAAGAAAGCGAATGATGCCTGTTTGAGCCACCGCGCGCTTCGTGCAATTGGGGTATAACTGATTTTACCCTCAATTCCCATAATTGTTCAATTAATTTTGAAAAAAGTTAGTTCGGACTTAAAAATTTTAAATCAAATGGGACCTACATTTTGTGTTTTTTTCCAAGGAGTTATGGCTGTTTTACCTTCAATTCCCCTAAATTTTCTAATTAATTCAGAAATAAAACATGTTAGAACTTGAAAATTTTGAACAAAAAGAGACCTATCCATGGTTACTTTTTCCAAATGAAGACTTGATATCTGGATTAATGGCCGTTGTTCCCTCAATTCCTCAATATTTTTCAAATAGTTCAGAAAAAAACTAGTTTTTGGACTGAAAAATTTAGAAGCAAATGAGACCTTTCTTGTGTGATTTTTTCCGAGGAATAAAATGAAGGCTATTTGAGTCACCGCACGAATCGGAAAATAGAGTAATGGCCGTTTTAACCTCAGTTCCTACATTTTTCTAATATTTCAGATAATATGAAAATTTGGACTTGGAAATTTTAAACCAAATGAGACTTAAAATGATGTTTTCCTACGAATCATATGAAGGCTGTTTGAGACAATGCACGCTTCGAAAGTTTGATCTAAAGCTGTTTTATTTTCAACTCCCCTTTATTTTTCAAATAGTTAAACCATAACTCCTAGGAAAAAAACACATAAGATCAGTCTCATTTGGTTTAAATTTTTTAAGTACTACCATGCAATTTTTCTGAAATAACTGAATACTTAAGGTAATTGCGGATAAAACAGCCATAACTCCATTTTTCGATGCGTGCGGTGGCTCAAATAGTCTTCATTCGATTCCTGGAAAAAAAATCACGCAAGATAGATCTCGAATGCTCAAAAATTTTCCAGTCCGGACAAGCTTTTTCTGAACTCTTTGAAACATGTTGGGAAATTGTTGGTAAAACGGCCATTACTCCAGTTAGCTTCATTATTTTTGAATAAACTTTTTCTGAATTATTTGGTTTCAGATGTTCAAGCCCGAACCTGCATTTTTTTGTACTCAATTAAAAGATGTAGTGGAATTGAGGGTAGAACAGCCATAAGTCTTTTTTTCGATGCGTTTGGTGGCTCAAATTGCCTTCATTAGATTCTTCGGAAAAAATCACATGAGATAGGTTTCACTTGGTTCAAAAAATTCAAGCCCCCACTCACTTTTTCATAACCAACTGAAAAATATAGAAGAATCAGGAGTAAAATCAGCCCTAACTTCATTTCACGAAGCGTGCGGTGGCTCAAATAAGCTTCATTCGGTTTTTCAGAAAAATCACACAAAATAGGTCTATTTTTATCAAAATATTCTTGTCCAAATTAGTTTTTTTTTTATTGTTTACAAAATATACTACCCCTACTCGCAAAACAGTTCCATATAAAAAACAAGCAAGCGAGAAAATCAGCTTTTTCTGTTTTGGAATATATTTTCAAATTGTGACCACAAACTTTAGCATAACCGAAATTCGTAGGACATAACATTTTCGAATTTGGGCCATTGATAAGATCGGGAGCACCGTTTTACTTCTTATGGGACTGTTATGCGGGCATATTCGAGACCTTTTTCAAATCTATTCGCATAACAGTCCCATACAGAATATGTTTTTCTCACCAAGCTACTTTCAAAGACTTCGATTAAGTCATTTTTAAACTTCTAAATGCAGTTCTCAAACATAAAAACACAAAACGGATATATTACATATGAAACAGTCACGAGTTGATATTTTTTTCAAAATTTCCAGAACAAACTATCTTTTTTATTGTTTTATATTTAAGTCCTATGTTGAAAATGACGAACTGTCAGGTTGGGTGAAAAATGACGAAAATGCATATGGGACTGTTATGCGAATAGGGGCAGTATAGGGAAATTAGGGGTTAAAAAGGCACTTTATCTTCGTTCGTAAGCTCGTGTGGCGTCTTAATTTATGTCCAATCAATTTTCCTGGCATTTTCACTGTAGGAAAATATATTTTCGTAGATTTGGATCATGTAGGAAGAAAGATATTGAATTTCTTCGCGGTTTATACACGTTTTCCCATTGTACGATGGATTACTACAGCTAAACACTCCAAAACCCATTTTTTTTTCGCTAAAATAACTCAGAATTTTTATTTTGTGATTATAATCAACTTTTTTTCTAAGAAAAACTAAATCGCTCAGGCAGATTTATCTGATTGCTTTTAGTTGCTGAAACACAGGAGTCAAAGAACTTTTTTTCAGTAGCTACATTTTAGCTATAGTTTTTGACACTATTCCTCAAATTGTCCCTCAAATAACTCAGATATTTCAACTTATGGGAGAAGTAATCTGTAGCATATTGGTTTCCCCAACCCCAATTTTCAGTTATGATTATTTTTTATCTATTATATCCAACACAGGATTTTTATTTCTCAATTCCCAGAATTGTTTGTTATTCTTAGACATAAATGCCATTTGGAACAAGGATTTCTGAGGCTACCAAAATGATAATTTTATGAAAAAAAAACAAGGTCCAAGCTTTTATTAGCTTTAGACACATTCCACTGGTAAGTGAATTCAATTTTCCAGGCTCAGGTCAAATCATTAACTTTAGAATAAAAAAAAAGTGGCAAACGGATTTTTCTTCGAAATAACGTTGTGACCGATTACTTTTATGACGTGAATTCACGGAGAGTTGCAGACTTTAGTTTTCTGTTCTATCTGTGGAAATAGAACGTCGATGTCTTCAAATAAGTTTTACATAAAACAATTAACCACAAATTCATAAAAGTAGCTTTCTGACTGAATAGAAATGAATAAAGTTATGTTTCTTAAAAGTTATGGCGTGAATTCACTCAGTTCAAAGAGTTGTGGACCGAATTCACATCACGAAATTTCAAGTTTTTCTGAACCATTCCTTATAGCCTTCAAATTTTATATACACCTTTAAAAGTGATATTTTGTCAAAGAACAAAGTTGGCCTTGCTCGAGTACGGTCGCTTTTATCCCGCGTCTGCATTTTTCTTAAGTAGTCCTTGAATTACATTTTTTGTTTTCCTTTATTAAGAATTTTATCGAAGTTAGTCATTAAAGTGATAATTTACCTTGAAAATTATGACAATTCTTGGTATGTTGGTATAGATAGTTTTTCGGGAATACCGGTAATAGAAATCGATTTAAATCCGTGTATTTTTGTTGATTTGTGGAGTGAAGAAGATGCTTTTTTTGATCTGGGAAGGAATTTTGTTCGATTTGAATTAAAGATTCAAACAAAGTTATTTTGATCCAGTGATGAAGAGGGTGAAACTTTAGTAATGTTCAAAATGTTAATTACCTTTTTCGAAAAGACAAAACATTTCCAGGTTAAGTAGATAAATAAGAGTGCCAGAGTCGAAGGTTTTTTTTTCTCCGCCGATTGCTTGGATTTCTGCTTGGACGAAAGCAGATGACGGAAGAAGAGGCTTTGTTCAACAAATCAGGTAAGTACAACTTAGAACATTGGAAATTTTAAATTTAATAAAATGAAATAGTAAAATAGCTTAACTCTATTATTAGGGATTAGAGGGGGGTAGAGTGGAAATCTTATATACAATGGATTGTAGGTTCAAGCCAGCCGGAGTATCTCTGCAAATTTGGAATCTTTAATCTTGAGAATTGTTTATTAGGAACAGGAAGGGAGAGACATGAGTCAAACCTGTCCCAAACCAGTGGTAACGGACCCCTGCAATCATTGTTGATAAGTTAAGCGTGAACAATATTTGAATGAGCGATCAAGAATTCCCGTACCGACTAGGGCCGAAAGTGGCTGATGGGCCCACTTGGTAGGTCAAACAAACAAACATACATGCTACATATTTTTTTTATTTTGACTTGTAAAATCTCATTTCAATACTTAAATATTCCCAATAAATATTTTTCAATTTTTTTTCAAAAGTTTTGATTACAAAAATAACATTTTTTTTGACAAATTCACCATATTTCGTTCGATTTATATAAGTTTAACCATGTGACATCAAGACATCTTCAGAGGATATTTTCTTTATACATTTTTACAAAAACTTCATTCACGTTTTTGTAACTCAGCTGGATTGCAACCGATTTTTATAAAACTTGATGTTTTTAAATTTTCTTGTTGTTTTTAAAGAAGATCTTTATTCTTGTTCTTAGAAAATATTGAAGTTTTGTTTTCCTAAAACTCCAAACAATTGACTTTTTTTTATGTGAATTCACTCATTCGCGACTATGTTTGATCGCTTTTTAAAAAAACTCCATTGGATATAAACAAACTTTATTTCTTCACATTGAAACAATATTTGTTGGCTTGTAAAAAAAGTATCATGCATATGGCGAAAGCATCTATGGATTTTTATAAATTATTTTGATAAAGTTGTCGAAACAATATTTCTATCAAAAACTTTAATATTCAAAATAATATAAAACATATTCAATTTGTTTTTTTCTTTTCCTGTAGACTTTTTTGTGACTTGAGATTTTTCGATTTGCAAACGTATGAAAATCAGTTGTGAGCGATACAAACGCGTAGTGTGTCTTTAGCTTGTCGAACAGTTGTCATTAGAAAGGAATGCTATATTAACATATTTGAAAATTTATTTGCAAAACGTAAGTAAAAAATATGATTTGTTTTGGTTTGGTGTTGACTTAAGTAAACCTCGTCTTAAGGTCATGTTGGGTTTTGAGGGTTAATTCATTTATTCTTAGTTCCTTCTTATTGAAGTTGAGTTATTGAAAAAATCATAAATAATTATTTTCTTTGAGAAAATTTTAGTCTCATGACTAACTGAATGTATCGCAAACTAAAGTAAAAAAAAACTACGTCAATCGAGCTATTAAAACAAACCATCCAATATTAACCGGCTCGATAGATAATCAACCATTTTCCCAATAGCGGTGATATAAATATAATTTGCTCTCGTGATTAACATTCCGATACCCTTTTCAAATTGCCGATGGCTCATGTTTCACAATTTTGTTTATTGCATATCGTTTTTCCACCATCAAGTCCAAACAATTGAAGTATGGCAAACACAACGAGCACAGACACGAGAGAGCTGAAATCCCACACCCTTTGCCAGAGCCATTGAATAACTATCTTGTTCGGCTCATTTAATCGAGTCTCAGTTCAGTCAAGTCCAGTCCAGAATCACGCGGCACGAAAATTGCATTCTTTATTACTATTTCCTGCAATTATGAATGAATATATAATGCGATTCTCACAATCGGACCTGTTCGACTCGCACACACAGTCGCATTAATAATATACAAATCGATTGATTAAACTGGTTATTATTATTTACACCATTTTAATTTTTCGACATTTTCCATTGCTTTTTCCCATACCAAAGTTTTGTGTTTCTCGGCCATCAATCGGATCGGGTCGGTATTTACCCGAGCATGGTTGCTGTTGGCGCGGCTTTTTGAATGCTGATTCGCGAGCTATTTTTTTTGTTTGCTTCTGCCCGTCATCCATCCAATCGAACGGAATGGAACACGGTCAGGCCATTCCGAAATGTTTGCCGAGCCCATGACTTGCCCGACTTGAGCCGAACATCGACGACTGGTTGACGGGAAATAAAATTAATAATAAGCTATTAAATCAATTTTCGTTCCGATTCGTTATATTGATATGTAAATTTTTCTCTGCCACTACACGATGCTACAAGTTGATTGAGGTCAAACTATACAATGTTCAATCGGAACGCTTATAGTGCAAGCGGTCATTTTCAATTGATAATTTTATACCGAGTCAATTGTCGGATTATGACAATATGTATTGCTGCTGTATTAGCATATGAATATGTTTTAGCAGTCAATGTGTCATACATTTTCCAACTGAACTTATTTTTGCTATGGTTTTTTTACAGACCTGTACTGCCGTTCTAAGCAAGAATGTCCCATGTGACTTTTGGGTCATTTTCACTTTTTTGCTGGAAACGGTCTCTTTTAGTGTTAACTTTCGAATAAAAACACAAACAAGTATACTTTGTTCTGAACTTATACGAAATTTTCATACAGGTGGTTGTCTCTATGTTGAAAGTTCTACGCAAGAATGTCACACTAGAGAAAATTCTATGAAAAATGCAAATTTTATCAAAAAATGGTCTTAAGATGAGTTCAAACTGTTGAATTTAATGTTATTCACTGAAAAGAACACTAAAATAGAGGGCAGAGGAGGAGCGAAAAGCCTTGAGTGTTTTATTCAGAGAAATTTTCACTAAACACTTTTCGGTAGGCACTACTTACAAGATCCATACTTAACTATACATTTTTATAAACAAAGAGGAACGTATTTCTCAAAATACGGTTTAGCATGAGTTTTTGGGAAAAAATAAACTACGCAAGCTTTTGAAATGATAGAAATATTGTAGCCGTGTGACAGTTTTTCGTAGAACTAGCATCGGCATGCGTTCTGATTCTACGCAAAAGTGTCTGTTTTTTGTAGGAAATGTAATTTTTTTTTGGCAGAAAACATTGTAAAATGATTAACTTGAGCTGTTCACTACGCAAAAACTGTCGGTGAGTTTTTAGTTTGAGAGAAAAATTGGAAATATAGCTGATATTTCAATCGCGTTTTTCTCGTTTGCACGTTTTTCCACTTGGGACAATCTTGCTTAGAACGGCATTGTATCACATGACAGTTCAAGCGAGATAATAGCAAGAGCTGAGTTTTCTCCACTGAGCGCACTGACTTTGGCTGCTCGAAAATTAACGAGCAATGTCGATACCAGAGGCACTTCGATCGACGCTGGAGAGCTCGTCCTTCTGTAAGTAGAAATGAGTTTTTCTGCACAGAAATCTAAAACAATGCAGTATAAATTGAATCAATTGATAAATTGTAATTTTTTATTAACTTTACAGAACGTTTCATCAAACTACATGTTTCGGATTATTGTGCGTCATCATTTCTGGTCCTTGAACTCGGATATAGTGCCTTCACATGGCTCTTGAAATTATAATAGAAAAAAATATTAGTACCATAACAAAAAAATTTGAAATATCTCTTTCAAAAGATTTAACGGAATGGTTGTAAAAGTACCCATCCGTGACTTACACAGTATCTGAACAATTTCAATGTGTCATGACAGCAACGCGAACAATACGAACAAACTTACATAATTTAATTACTTACCGCAAATTGAACTCTAGCATAGATAACTTTGGTAAATATCGGAAATTTCAAACCTGCAACTTGATTCATGAAACGAGCTCATAAACAAACAGGTGGGTTCCAAGGCACAACATAATTAGAAGAATCCACTTATTTGTATGATGATTTCTGACGTAGTTCTTATTCGCATTTCACTTTTCTTCCAGCCTTTTGTTTTCAAATCATAATAGTAATTCCAACACAACTTTATGAATGAAACTCGAAAAAGTATCCGACATTGTAATTCTTTGGTTAAAAAGTAGGTTAAACTGAAAATAAAACTCCTATGCACTCCCTTTAAATTGCGGGGTATCCTTTTACGTCTCTTAATAAATTAATAGACGGTATTTCAGAATTTTCAAATTTTGTAAGCTCCTGAAAACTAGGAAGAAACTCCCGGATTGCAACCTTAGTTCAAATTAAATGATTGAGAAGGATAATGGAACGAGCTCACCAATAGTTGAAGTAGCCAGTGTGTTTCCTTTTGTAGCGAACCGCTCAACCTGCTGCAGGTGGACAAAATCAACGGAGAATCGGGTTACAATAAAACATGCAATTATTGTTCTCTATGCATTATCGACTTATTCAAGAAAAAATCACAACTTTACAATATAAACTTACTTAAAACTTCAAAAATTTAGTTTCCACCGCGACGGAGCGAAAAAAAACACGTGCGATACCAACGAACCATCGCCTGCTTCTCCTCATGTGTTGCATATGGTTTTATGAAAATAAAACATAAAATAAAATATTTAAATAAACATGACACTTGCTACATTTTGGCGCAGTCCTAAGAATCTAAGGCAAACATTGAAGACCCTGGCTTTAAATTTTCCATGTATCCTACGTAATGCATTAGTAACAATAGAGCGGGATTAGAAAAGAACTGCAATTTGCAGAACTAGCATGACCAAATCGATAGGAATCAGTTATTTACTTGAAGAAGAAAAAAACAAAACAAATCCTTTCCAAATCTACTCTAGTCAGCAAAAAGCAGTGATGAGCAAGCCCTTCTTAACTTTTCGTTCAGAAGTAGCGCAGATCACTGCAGTGGGAAAAAATAGATTCCGACTTCCAAACATAAATACATCTTCACAAAACCAATAGGTTCTCGTCATGCATAAATTAGCTCTGTGCATAATTAATTACAGGAATATATTAATTGATATAATTAGTCACGATTTATGGCAAACATTTTATTACAGATACGCCCGCAGTGATATCGTTCTCTCGCTGTCATTCGTGGACGGATATCCATGGCTCATACTTTCTCGGTTTTGTTTTTTTTTTTCGCTCAGCCGCCAACAGTCATCGGTTATCTTGCGTATGAGGATTTTAGGTTTTTGCATTTCGCTTCATACAAATTTGCAAGACAAAGTTTGAACTATGCAAACGATGCAAAGCTAAGCAGAAAAAATGCGGCAGACTGACTAACTGTGCTGATTTATCGGAACTCTAAAGTCTCGAGCAGTCAGGTACCTTACCTATGTACGAAGAAGGTGTACTGGTAAATTCAAAGATTATATTTTTGTACCCCGAGCTAAGTTCATATCGAACGGTTTCATGCTGGTGGCGCTAGTCCACCACTCGTGGGGTTTTTTTTTTGCTTCTTTCCAGTCGGTCGGTATGAAAAGCTCTAGGCCATCAGATATTGTAACGACTAGGTTCACGAGGCAACCGCCAACAGCAAACTTCATCTTAGGAAGGTTTTCAGTGGAGCTTAAAATGCCGTGGGCGCCCAGGAAGAAGAAAGGAACACATATGGAAAAGAAAATACAGATAATGCAATGCACATATTTGCCCGCTATCAGTGACTTGCCATCTAAGTATTTTTGTCTAAATACGAATTAGTAACAAATCTGTTTTCTGTTTAATTACCATAAAATTCAAATTCAGTTACGGCCGGAGATAAGCGAATTATATTTCTCTCTTTTTAAGTACCTTATCATTCATTTCTTGTGTATTAACATTTTGTGGTCCGGTCCACTTCGAATTGTTGAGGCCTGTTGCTAAGACTTTGGTGTAATACAATTGTTAAATTAATTTATATATGTGGAACACTATCCTCGAAGCCAAATATTAATGAATCATTCCAAGCACCCCTCAACTGGAGAATTGATTTTTATTTTTCATTATTCGAAAAAAAAAATGCACACCATTAGAAAGATTATTTTTTGAGCTTCATTTTCCACCAAAAGATTTTCAGTTTTCTTTTTTCAAGAATTTAGTATGTTATCGATAGAGGGAAATTAATAGTCTCCCTTAGGGCCCGAGAAAAACCACCCTGCACCCCAGTAAGAGATGTACTAGCTGCGATAGACATTGATTACATGTTGAAAATATACCTTTTTCTAAAAGCTATTGATCTTTGTCTATAATCCTTTTCATTTTTAAATTTCTCTATCTATTTTCTGTTTTCTTAAAAAAAGTGAAAAAAGTGATAAAGTGATGTAGACCTAAGCAAACAACTGTAAACATACAAAACGAGTTTGGCTCCTTAAAGCCTCAAGGTATAAGCCGTTTCAAATAAATAAATTATAAAGAAATAGTATGTTATCGATGAAATTTGAACATTGTAGTCACGTTGTAGTTGTAGTCACATAAATTCTACTGTTTTTCAATTCATGATTCCTTAAAACGTCACATATTGTCAAAAATTTGAGATCTTTTCAAACTTTTTGAGAGGAATTCAATGCAATTTTCAGCATTTTCAGCATCGGTTCAGAAGGTTGTGAGTTGCATTTTTTTTTCGAAACGTTCAAGACTTTTTATTTCAAAACTATTGTAGTATTTCTTCAATAAAAGTTTTCAATGAAACTAATAAACTGATTTATTCCGCATAAACGCAATTGTTTAAAACGTCTTCAATGAAAAATGTATAAAATCGCGCATGTTGAACACTTTTTTCGAGAAAAAACAATCCATTGTAAACATGAAATCCTCATCGATTATTTAAAAGAATATTTGTGAATCATAAAGCAGGTAGTTATCTGTGATTCGAGTAAAAATCTTGCAATAAGATCAAATGCACTATGTTCTAACAAAATAAGTATCCATGGAATGAAGGCAAATTTTCATAAAACGAATTCATAAGACTTAAATAAAAAAAAAAACTATCACTTATTGAAATTTCCTTCTCAAAGAATGCAAATCGAACCCAGTACTCACATAAAATGTTACACATGTTTCTTATTCAAATCAGCCTCAGAAGTTAAACAAATTTAAGCTTTTATGATGGTTTCATAATGATTGGAAAGTGGAATAAGAGAGTGTTTTTGTATGCCCCCATTTTGTTTGTTAAATGCCGCTATCCTAACTGTGATTTTAGGATTAAATAGAATAAACACACGATTTTAATTAAAACTTCGAATTTAAGCTCTAATTAAAGAGTAGGCGTGTCCTGAAACGTGTTTTGTTTTCGTGCGGAAAAAAAATTACTGAAATTTTAAGAAAAACTTAATAGTTTTGAGGATTTTAAATACTAATTCAACTAGGGATTGTTACAAATGCGCGAATTAAGTGTTTTTCAGAAAGTTGCGCGGGTGAAACATGTACAGTAGTAGTTTGTTTGTGGAAATTGTTAGGAGTAATTACAAAATATCTATTTAAGAAGAAATAATATGCTAAGTTATATGAAAAACCTCATAGTACGGTTCTGTTTAACTGGCAAAATGTTTTGCTAAACAAAAAAGTAGTGAAATCCTTTGGCCGCAAATTTATTTATTTATTCATTTATTTATTTCGCCAAACATCGTAGGCTACACATATATTCTTAAACCTTGGAGTTACAATCTTAAAATTAAGTTAAATACTACAATGTTAGGTTCTTCAGTGCCTGTTGCCGTAAAAAGCACTTTTTAGCTGCTGTTTAGACATGGTAAAATCTATGTTCTGGTAGTTTTTATTATAATTCTTCATTAGACAATTGACTGGACTATTTTTTCCATAATCAGTTCTAGCAGAGGTTAAAATAAACAGATTTCTCGTTCTCAACTGCCGACAAGGACAATAAAAGTTTAACTGATCTAGTAGATAAGTAGACTAAACGCGCTGATAAATTATGTCGTTTACAAAAGAGATTGCAGCAAATTCTCTTCTAACACTAAATGGTTCAATATTTATTAGTGAACAGCGTGATTCGTAGCTTGGTAATTGGCTCTGAGACCATCCTAGATTTCGTAAAGCAAATAGAACAAATTGTTTTTGAATGGATTCCAAACGATTTTTATGAGAAATTTGAAAAGGGGACCACACAACGCTACAGTACTCAAGTATGGATCGGACATAAGCTGTGTACAATGTTTTTAGTGTGTATAGGTCTCGAAAATTATAACTAAAACGTTTTATAAAGCCAAGCATACTATTTGATTTCTGAATTACTGAGTTATAGTGATCTGCAAAGGTAAGTTTTGAGTCCAATATAATACCTAGATCTCTTATCATATTGGTTCTCTCCACAGGCTCATTTCCTAATGTAACAATGTCATATGACGGATATTTTTTCCTTGTAAATACAATATTTAAGCATTTCTTCACGTTTAGTTCAAGAAGACTTTTACTGCACCATTTGTAAAATATATTTATTTCATTTTGAAACACCCTGAAATCTTTTTCGTTATTGACTTTCATATAAAGCTTCATATCGTCTGCATATATAAGCACGTTTAGCTGATTCAGTAAATAAGTAATGTCATTGACGTATAAGATAAATAATAAGGGACCAAGATGGGAGCCTTCAGGCATACCAGATGTAACGGATATACTTTTCTAAAGTGATTGTGTACGGTTTCTCAAATACGACTCAATCCATTTCAGCAGTTGTGCACTGAATCCGTTTTTATGTAGTTTAAAAATTTACACAGGGATGTCGATTCTATCAAAAGCTTTACTGAAGTCCGTATATAGAGCCTGAAAGGAATTTCCTTGATCCATGGAGTGGATATTATAAGCAACAAATTCAAGTAAATTAGTCGTTGTAGATCTACCTTTAACAAATTCATGTTGTTTTTCAGTTATGAGTGTTTTTAATTGATTATATATTTTTTCATTCACTATTGCTTCAAAAAGTTTCGGTATGCACGATAAGATTGCTATATCCCGGTAATTTTTTATGTCAGACTTTTTCCCCGACTTGAAAATAGGAATAAGAAAAGATTCTTTCCATACTTTAGGAAAAACACCGGATTTCAACGATGAGTTGAACAGAAGAAACAAGGGCATACTTAGTTCATTTACAAGTATTTTTAAAAGTAATGGAGGAATCCCATCAGGCCCGGGTCCTTTGGAGCTATCCAGGGAGCAAATAGATTTGTGTATTTCCTCGAGGGTGATTGATTTTACCACAGTCAATGATGCTGAGTCGGAAAGATAATCGAAAAACGCAGTATCGCGATCGGCTTCCGAAAAACTGGTGTAAACGCTTTGGAAGAATTTGGCAAACAAATTACATATTTAGCAATTAGTAAAGTAGCAATGTTGTATTGAAGAAGAATTCGGAAGAACTTTATGAATGCTTGTGAAGTTGCATTTGCATCTGCCGTTTTTTTGCTCGTGAAAAAAAATACGATGGACCGATTAGTGATGTCTAAAATATTTGTATTTATCCAGTTTCAAGATCACCGGAACCAGGAAAAAATGGAAGACATCATCGGTGGAAACCTATCACTTATCAATGGAGTTTGGTGAGATAGTTTTTTATTAGAGAATTATTTCTAAATCATATTCGTTTTATTTTTATGTTCATCCTATTTGCCAAATAGGATTTCCCATAAAAAATCCCTTCCCCCACCTTTCTGAATACAACACCTTGGGTCGCATGGGTTCCTTGCGCCTGAAAAGTTCATTTCGTTGTATCAGAATATCCTCATTATGATTACATTGACTTGTCGCGGTGTGCATTAAGTTATCACACTTATCTTTAAAAACAACACTTGAAATGAGTGTTGTATCCAGATACTCATTTTGGCATCTTGTGTTGATTTTAATTATGAGTTGTACCTAGTGTATCACCAAAGGCTATGCTTTGCTATGCTAACTTCGAATTTAAGCTCTAATTAACACCTTTAGAGAGAATCGAGGATCTCAAAACAGATTTGATCAAGTTTTTTCTTATGGATGAATTACCTCCAAAATATGGCAACCCTAACTTTTGTTTCATTCTTTAAATAATAAAAGAAATGGATTTTTATAAAGCTTCAGCTTTGTCGTATGAAAATCATCAGTTTCTAGTATTTCCAATGAAATTATACGGCAATATTGCCAAAAAAAACAAAAAATTTGCCTAAAACATAAATAGGCGCATTTAGCCCGCACGGTTTGAGATTCGGCAATTTTGACAACAGTTATAATAAAATCGATTTCTCAAAAACTGAAGGTGATTTCAACATAAAAATTACTCCTATGTATAGAAAACAGATGTCTGCTAATTTTTAAATAGTTTTTAAATACATATTCGATGAAGTACCTGTACATTGAATCGCCAATTGCTTTCATAAGCTATTTGAAAATTTGATCAGTTCTTTAGAAAAGCCTTAATGGCTGAAAATAATAGGTTAAAATCGGTTAAAGTTGCACAAAAGGCTGTTCTAAAGGACACTTTCATTCAAGTTTTAAAAAAATGACGTACACCGTCTTAGCCGAGTTAGGCTCACAGACTGAATAAACGTGGACAACTTAAGATTAACATTTAACACCCAGTAACTAGATGGGAATCGAACCCATGACTCAGGTGGTCCATGCGATTACCGTGTCACCACGCTATCCACTCGGTCACCTAGACGTACATGTTTTTAAAGACGATTCATTCGCAATTGAAATATTTCTTGATATTAAAATATTTCTCAATAAAATTATACAAAATATAAATCATATTTTGAACTACATATTTAAAGGTTAACACAACTTCTTGAATTCAGTTGTCCTCAACCTGTACATCTCTCCTGGGTCGGTCCGGAAGGCGTAGCGCTAGCACCAGCGTCTCGATTGTTTGACAAAAAAGCTTCTAAGTTATAAACTGTCAACTATCGCGACGTCATTTCACTTTTTCGTGGTGCGGATTCAAAAGCACTGGATTCAATTCGAAAACCATAAACTCTTCCACAAACTACAAATATCGAAATTATTTTCCGGGAGCTCAAATTTGCGACGAAAAACCACATCCGTCAACGATCACCGCCTACCAAGTTCTCCAGAAGAGCAGAATAAAAAATCCGGAAAGTAGAAAAAGTGGCGCGTTGTGCAGTTACGTTTTTTGCTTATATTTGGATAACTTCTCGTTAAACAAGACAATTTTTGATTCCAAATTGTAGTTACTTAAATTCTGAACTTAGATGTGAAATTAATTTCAATATGCGATATGAACTGTAAAATTTACGTACAATGTACTAATAATTGTTTTGCAAACATTGTGACGTCACGCTGGCATGGGTTTAATATATTTGCACCATGTGATCTTAATGAATAAGTGCCTCAGGATTATTCTACACCACATTTAGGTATGTTGGCAAACATATCAAATTCAAATTGTATTGTCGGTATATACCTATTGTACGGAAATAACAAGCAAAAGAGAAAAACACTAAACAGGAAAACCTAAATTGACTCGGAAATCGTTTAAGGAAAACTGCACCCCCTATTATGGAAATTATCATGCAATTGATGCGGAAATCACCTGTATCTTCCCTTCAAAGGAAATTCAGGATTCACTCAATCATGCAAATGTTACGCCATCCAGTGCCTCGGCCATGCATTGTTCAACCCTCATGGGCCATAAATAATAAACCCGGCTCGGTATGACTTTTTAACTTTTCGAACAATCAAACCGCACAAATTAAATCAAGGAATCACGCGAAAGTCATTCAGCACCATCATGCATCGTGAGCAGGTACTGAAGAAGTGAGTGGTTCTACATAGGGTAATTCTGTGAATTCAAATATTTATTCACTATCCTGCTCCTGCAGGAACAGCAGGAGAAGGATCAGAAGCAAGGGTACCACTCAAGAGGCCTCCACACTCACAACACACTTGGGCACTGGCACCGGTAACAAGCCGCAACGAAACACTTTTTAACCTCTCATCGTCATCATCATCATCACCACCATCAACATCAACATCAACATCATCAGGCACGTCGACGTTCCACGTCAATTTCCGCCAAATATGTAGCTGCGGCACTTCGGCTGCGGCCCGTGTCCTGGGTGGAAAAT
The DNA here is from genome assembly GCF_029784155.1 of Uranotaenia lowii. Classification (NCBI taxonomy): domain Eukaryota; kingdom Metazoa; phylum Arthropoda; class Insecta; order Diptera; family Culicidae; genus Uranotaenia; species Uranotaenia lowii. The sequence goes on from NC_073692.1 coordinate 4,001,994, forward strand.
GTTGGAAAAATTCCACACTTTTTTTCGTTCTACTTCTCCAATCCATCATCGTAACAAGAGCCCGGCCAATTGACGAGGGTGGGTTTGTACGCTCAATTGCCGTGTTGAGCCCTTCCGAGTCATATATGGGATGATGATGATGATGGTCTTCGCACTGCAGTTGTTGTTGGAGGCGATCGCTTTTTTATCCACATTTTCCGGTGTAATTGTAGACACGCGTTCGTGTTTATGAAACAAATAAATAATAAATTAATTTTCCATGGTAATTGACATTATTAACATTCGTGTCTGTTCGATCGGATCATGTTACGACACTACGAAAACACAAACTACAACTAGACAAGAGGGGGAAGGCAAGAAGTATGTATGTTTGTGGTTTTTTGGAATGATGGAACATTAACCGCAACACGAGCTCAAGCTACCGTACCCTGGTTATGAGAAAACGGAAAAACGTGGCCCAAAGTGAAAAGAATAAATGATACGCTTATGATAGCATTATGAAGTTAATTCAGTAGTACAGAGAACAGCGACGACGATCGGCGTGGAGTCATAAATCAAGTAACGAGTAGCTTACATCTCGCGTGGTTTATCTGTTTCGTTTCTTCCAGCTACGTTAACGAAAATCTCCAACCCAAAACGGCACCTTCTTGTTTATATTGGAATCAAAATTATGTTTATTTCCTTATTACATTATTGTACGGTGATAATATAACGACTGCTCGCTCCACGTCTGTAAATAAATAGACGCATGCATAAATCTGAACTTGAGCATTCTTCCCCAAATACCTACACCGAAAAAAAAACTGGATGCTGTCCGGACTAGACTAGACCACTGACTGACGCGTAATTTTATGTACTCCAATAATTCTCGATAGTAATAATTTTGGGGGTTATCTTCGGCTCACATCATCGAGCTCGCTGCTCGATCTACTCCCAGAGCATATCGTTGTGGGATTCAGCAGATGCAGCTTTTATTTATGCTATTAAATTGTTCAAGCATGTTTATTAAAACATTTTTCTCCATTCCCAAAACCCTAACCAGATAGAGGAGAGAAAAAAAACTCCCCACCAAAATTCGAGACCTAATTTAACGATCGCTGGACCCAGTCAGGTCAAACGCCAAAACAATGCTGAACGCTGTCCAATGAACGATTTATGGTGATGTATATCTATTTTTAATAGGTTTTGAAAAATATTTAATTTCTTGTGCTCAAATCAGCGCTCGTTTGCCTCTATCCATCATACATACATCTCTCAAGCTCAAGCTCAAACTCAAACTCGTCTCGATCCGGATCGAGGTAGCGATCGATAGCACACGAGCGGAAAATTTATATTTACGTTTAAAAGGAAAGCAACCACCAACTGTGCGCGCAGTATTTTTGGTGAACCACCTTGTTGGGGCTTCATGTTTCAGTACCTACCTAGCTTTTGGAAATCGTCCATCAATCAAACGTTTCAGTTTTCCTTTGCTCTCCCACTCAGTGCTCCAGATTGGAGGTAAGTATCTACATTTTTGACTTTTTCAGTTATGTGACACCATGAAATATTTTAAGCTTTTTTGACCCTAAGTAGATTTACCAATATAAAAACTGACATTAAGAAAAAAGAGCCAGTAAGATATGTGTGTTAGGAATAAAGGATCATTCTTGTCATTTTTGTCATTTTAGCCATTTTTGTAGTTTTTGTCATTTTTGTAATTTTTAGCCATTTTTGTAGTTTTTGTCATTTTTGTCATTTTTGTCATTTTTGTCATTTTTGTCATTTTTGTCATTTTTGTCATTTTTGTCATTTTTGTCATTTTTGTCATTTTTGTCATTTTTGTCATTTTTGTCATTTTTGTCATTTTTGTCATTTTTGTCATTTTTGTCATTTTTGTCATTTTTGTCATTTTTGTCATTTTTGTCATTTTTGTCATTTTTGTCATTTTTGTCATTTTTGTCATTTTTGTCATTTTTGTCATTTTTGTCATTTTTGTCATTTTTGTCATTTTTGTCATTTTTGTCATTTTTGTCATTTTTGTCATTTTTGTCATTTTTGTCATTTTTGTCATTTTGTCATTTTTGTAATTTTTGTCATTTTTGTCATTTTTGTCATTTTTGTCATTTTTGTCATTTTTGTCATTTTTGTCATTTTTGTCATTTTTGTCATTTTTGTCATTTTTGTCATTTTTGTCATTTTTGTCATTTTTGTCATTTTTGTCATTTTTGTCATTTTTGTCATTTTTGTCATTTTTGTCATTTTTGTCATTTTTGTCATTTTTGTCATTTTTGTCATTTTTGTCATTTTTGTCATTTTTGTCATTTTTGTCATTTTTGTCATTTTTGTCATTTTTGTCATTTTTGTCATTTTTGTCATTTTTGTCATTTTTGTCATTTTTGTCATTTTTGTCATTTTTGTCATTTTTGTCATTTTTGTCATTTTTGTCATTTTTGTCATTTTTGTCATTTTTGTCATTTTTGTCATTTTTGTCATTTTTGTCATTTTTGTCATTTTTGTCATTTTTGTCATTTTTGTCATTTTTGTCATTTTTGTCATTTTTGTCATTTTTGTCATTTTTGTCATTTTTGTCATTTTTGTCATTTTTGTCATTTTTGTCATTTTTGTCATTTTTGTCATTTTTGTCATTTTTGTCATTTTTGTCATTTTTGTCATTTTTGTCATTTTTGTCATTTTTGTCATTTTTGTCATTTTTGTCATTTTTGTCATTTTTGTCATTTTTGTCATTTTTGTCATTTTTGTCATTTTTTTCATTTTTTTCATTTTTGTCATTTTTGTCATTTTTGTCATTTTTGTCATTTTTGTCATTTTTGTCATTTTTGTCATTTTTGTCATTTTTGTCATTTTTGTCATTTTTGTCATTTTTGTCATTTTTGTCATTTTTGTCATTTTTGTCATTTTTGTCATTTTTGTTATTTTTGTCATTTGAAGCACTACTCAAGTGCTAAAATTCCAAAATTTTGGAAATCGGAACTAGGAAATTTTATTCAAAACGAAGTTCATTTTCAAATATCATATATATTGTAGCTATTCATATTTCTAGGAATATTTTGCTTATTTTGACGTTCATGAGCTTTTGCGTATGATTATAGAATGTGTGTTTTATTTCCACCTTTGGTTAATTTAACGATATATGTATATTCGAGATTTCATTACGTAATAATTATCAAGTTATATCTACTAATTTGAGTCACTCTACGGTAAAATTTTGTAAAAAATAATCACACATTCAACGAGCTTGACTAATTCAAAAAGATAGAAAATACTTTAAGCCTAGCACCCTACTTCGTAAAATACTGAACGATCCATGAATGTTAATTGTGTCACGGTAGAAGGGAGCAATGTTAATGAAATTTCAATTATATCCGATATATTGATATATTGGAAATGTGTCGCTGCCGAACTTCCCGTTTAGCTTGCCCAATTTTACTGCTCTGGCTGGCAAATAACAGTATACCTTCCTTCTTCTTCCCCCTTCATTTACATTTCTCTCGCTCGTTTGCCAAATAAGAACTCGTAAAGCACGACACGGTACTAAAGCTACAAATTTTCTACAGTCGGTAGGTGGTGCAGCAGCTTTTGGGTCTCGGTCTCATCCAATCTCCTACCGAGCGCTAGTCATGGGATAATACCGACAAAAAATGCCATCAATTTGATATCAACAAACAGTCTCGCATGAATGCTGCCAGCACTCTGGTATGAGAATTAATATCAATTCAAAATTGATACACATAAATTCTAAATTAAATTTCCACAACTGGGAAATAAATTAATCAAATAGATTTTCATCCCAAATCGATTTTCTGGGCTCTTTCCCAAAGCGAAGAATTCTTTTATTTGTATTTCCACAGCATCTTCTCCAGCTCCGGACTCCAATCTTTCACCCAGCATCGATATAAACTCCAAATACTCCAGTATCTGTTTCTTTGCTTTAGAAATAATGCTTTTCTTCCCATTCTAGCACCCATCAGAGAGCTATCAACCGTGGTAGGAACTCATGTTTCAGTATTTTCTCCACGTGCACATTTTACACCAAATAGAAAAAAACAGAAAACGCGAGACGAGTATTGAAATTCATAACATCGCTAAAGATTATAAGCATCGAATAAGATTTTGTGGGGGGATCGCGCGTTTCGCAAGTCCACTGTACCAAGGTAGATAAATTTGAAAGAAGAAAGCAAACGCGGAAGTGATCACAAAAGCCTCGTCAAACCATTTGCGTTTGATGCGCTCGAGGAGGGCATTTCCTCACAGTTTTTCCTTGAATGGCGAAAGCCCGAGGTGGAGAGCGTAAGATTTTAATTTAATGCCATTTTGCCTTACGGTATTGGGTAGTGGAGGAGAAGATAAACAATGTGACAACGAGTCCTACTGTTTGGACAAAAAATGACTGCCTATACAAGATGTTTTTTTTTTTAAATTGACTTTCACAAATCAAATTTATAGAAATAAATATTCGTTTCATTTTGGGAAGCTTTTCAAGTATTTTCTTAGTAACTTAAACACAGATTAAAACAAGGAAGAATTAACAAAAATAAAAACAACATAAGACTTTTATGCACAGTTTTTTTAAATGAATTTTATTTCTAAAGGTTTTTTGGTATTGAGCTGCTGTTTCGATTCTTTTAGTAACTTGTTTTTCATCCCAAAATCCTACATAAGTCTTCTTAGGCACCATTCAAAAAAGCCGGGAAGGGTTTTGGAGAATCTATTTTAAATTAATTTTGTTTCTATTGATGACTTTATCGTTCAATTTTGTGGCTGTTCTTCGGCTATTGAAAACCAAAAAATATTATGTTTCTTTAAGTTTTTCACGGATGCCGTGCATGAACACGAGCTATCAGCCATTATAGCCATAATAGCATGCTAGTGTTTCTCTTGATTCTTTCCTTCCATAAATTTATTCCAAAACTACTTGAAAAACACGGTGCCTCTGGGAGCTCAAATTTGAAAAAAAAAATGAACATTTTTTAACCTTTTTAATATTTTAATCATACTAATTACTTTTAAAACACTTGTCTTACCTTTAGCGTTGTTTAAACTCCACATATGTCGGTAATATGATCTCATTGGAAAATTTTTTTAGCTACAACTTTGACGAAGACATCAAAGCGATATAAATTGGAAAGAAAGACTTGTTATGTTGCAATCAGAGTGGTTAATATTTTAATTTGAAAATTTAATAAAACTTTCACCGCTGATTGTATCAAGTCCAGAAATAGCATCCTGACTGCTCAGCTATGGATTTACAGTGTTTGAATGTCCGGGATGGTTTATATACATTAAAAATCAATCTTTTGTATAAATTTGATCAGGATTTTCTGAATTTAAGAGCATTTACGGGAACTTATTGTAAATAAATGTCTTCTGTTTTCTTGTAAACTGAGTAATTCATATTTCGAGCAAAGTTAATGTGACAAAGAAACTTAGAACGAAACTTCGAAAGAAACTTGATTTCCTGCTTTCATAAAGGCCTAAGTTTTGAATAACCCACCTAAATTTCAAAACAAAATATCTATGTTGTTCATAATTTTCTCGGTAAAGTGTCATATATTAAACTACAAACTTGTTCAACCCTTACTTCATGTTCCATCGCATTAATGAGCGTTCTTAGAGGCATTCTTCTATGTAAAGATGTAGTCAAATTTCAGTTTACACACATTTTATTTAATGTGAAAATTCAAGATTGTTAATTTTTGTGAAAGGTTCACGAGCTGAACCAAATGTTCTTCATTGATTATTTTTCGGTCAAATTTAAAAAGAACAACATCAACTTTGTTTTCAATAGTTTTTCAGTGGTTAATTTCATTAATTCAATAATTTGAAAATATTTTTTCAATTTACCCGATGGATTTCAAATTTGAGCTCAAATGAAAGGGGGAGAGTTTAAGGTTTCTTACGGAGCAAAAATAGGCGAGACTTATTTTCGAAAAAATTAAATTGGTCTACCAGAGACACCGTGAAAATGTTGCTAAAGTTTTGAAAGTAGCCTTGAAAGAGGATACCTTGAACAAAATTAAAATAAATAGGGTAGAATGAGGATACCTGATTCCTCATCTATATCTCGAAACTGAAATGTCTTACATAGATCGAATATTGTAGAAAAAATTCCAAAATAGAACAAAACAGCAAACATGTTGTCTAAAAAAAATTAAAAAAAAAATTTTTTATTGAGTTATAGCACTTTTGCAAAAATCTATCCGAATGAGACAAAAACAACTTTTAATCACTTTCAAATGATCCCCACACGAATAAATAATAATGCCATATTTTCATAGCAATAGTAAACTCTCAATTTTTTTAAGAATTTTTTTTTTCAAAATGTATGTTTTGAGTTCACTTGATCCCTCGAGTTCAATAAGATATATTTTTCTTCTGATTGCGTAGCACAAAATTATTATTTTTTTCCAATGACTTAAATTCATCCAATAGTTTCCTGATAGAAGGGGCTCAAAAAGTGCTTTAATCTGAAAAGTAGAAAATTGCGCCTTTAAGTATGCAAATAATATAGAGTAGTAGACAGATTTATATTTTGTCTGACACTTATAATCGGTGAAATGAAAACTAATATGGCCAAAAAACTTATTGGAACGTTTGTCTTTAGATGTTGCATGATTTTTACCAAAGCTAAGGGCACCCTGATCAAAACGCTTCTAGTTCATCTACGGGTTTATGTAATTAAGTAGCACAGATTAAGCCAATTGTCTTTTTTGAGTTTTATTATTGTTTCGTACAGACATTTCCATGGCATCCAATTTTTAAAACTATTTTCTTGTAAAATAAAAAATTCTTTATAAATCGTGTGTTTAAAAGAGCTCTGAAAGTTTTACTAAAGTTTGAATAAAACACTCTTTTAAGAGTGTTGTAAAAAGTTGCTAAAGTATTGCTAAAACTTCAATAATACACATAAGGCTATGATCATTTAGTATCCGGGCACTTTATTTCGGTGATAGCTACGTTATTAGAGCTCGGATATGCAAAACTTTAGCAGCGTTGTGTTGGTTGTGAAATGGACTATCTTGCCTATTTTTGTCAGATTTTTAAGTTAATGTGTGTTTAAGATATTTACGATGCAAAAAGACATGGTAAAAATAATTTTGCACAAATTTGCACCTTTTCCGCATTTTGCGCCTCGAAAACTCTCATTGTCGACTTGAAAACTCATAAACTGTCAATTTTTTTCTGATTCTTTTTTGAACCGAATGGTTAAGATGTATAAGGAGTCACTCTAGAATCCACACAAAGTTCAAATCAAGCATCGAAATGGAACCCTTGATCTTAAATATGGTAAAAAGTTTATGGTTATTGGGGATAACTGAATGCAGACCCTTTAAATAATACAATTAATCCATTTTCGCCAGTCAAAAAGTGTTGTCTGACTAGTAGACACCAAGTAAATAACTAATAGTGAACAGTTCCTTAGATTGCAATATGTGCAACCGGGTTTTACGCAATGTGACAGATTTGTCCTGATGGACGAAAAAATTTATGTTAAAACCGGATTTAAGAGATCAAATTTTTCGAGATGCCTACTCATGAAAGGTTCCACCCAGATTCCAATTGCTTTTTCCAGGTGAGTTTGTGTGAAATATAATGATTTTGCAAAGGTTCTACTTCTGTGGTAAAAATATTAGAGCAATACATGACTGACACAAGTGTGCAAAGATAAAAAAAAGAGATTTTATGAAAAAGTAAGATAATTTCTTGAAATCATTGACAAATATTTTTTTTATATTTTTATATTAAATGTCATATTAACACCTTCATTTCCTCCATAGAAAGTTTTTCGATCAAATGAATAGTTTTTAAAATACAATCGTTTGTAACTGCCCGGATACTAAATGATAATAGCCTTACTTTCCGCATACATGTGCTTTTAAAACTAGCGTTTAAGCCAAGTTAAAAAACTGTTTTATTGGAACAGTGGATGTAGGCATGATAAAACTAAATGACAGATGATTTGACAAACGAGGAGAACGTACACACGCTTAAACTTTTTTAAACCTTTTTAAGATAGTATAACCTGTTTTGAAAGGTTTTCGAGTGATGGCTTTGATAAAAACAAACTCTCAAAATGATATGAATTAACACAGCTAAATTGATCTGAAGAATAAAAACAACTTTGTTGCATCCGCATTCAAATTTCAAAAGAACCGCAAATCAGTATCCATAGATTAACAATTGCAATTTAATCCAGTGCGAATGGAGTTTATTCCTGAAGAAATAGTCCTCAGAAAAAGCTTTATTGTTTTGATGCTATTTCGTATATATTTCACCAGAAATCTGAAGTTGCAGGAAGTTTGATGCTATGATATATTGAAAATGAAAATATTTTTAAAATAATTTCAATGGAATCTTCACCAATCACCAAATGCTTGGGAGAGTAAGTGATAACACGAGAAAAAAAAATACGGAAAAGAATGTAATGTTTTAATTCCGATTTTCTAGTTCGTTTTCCTTCCTTGAATTCTAGAACTTAAAGTAGGTAACATGATTAATGCAATGTTTATTTTTTTTTTCTCGGGGAACCCTGCGATAAAAAAAATTAAAGTTTTTGGACTTCTGTTTTCAGCTCATCTTAATTTTTTTTTCACATTTTGTCCTCATTACTCCATAAAACGATCACACTGTGTCTGAAGGAATCGAGTATTGAAATAAATTATTTCTTTCGTTCTGTCAGCACGGACGAAAGATTGCAAGACGTTTCGTCCGGACCAGCTAGTGTTTGCATATTTTATAAAGGTGACATTTATGATGTTTAATGTGTTGTGTTAAAATGTTGGTTTAACATTCCAAAGACTATTGAGATGGCATCTTGGCGTTTTTTCTCTCCCCCTGGAAGGGGCGTCCTTAAATATGCAAATAATATCCTCGTTCCGCCCAAGCGACATTCGAGATGACGACGACGGTCTGAGGACCAACACGATGCTTCCGCCCGACCGACCAACCGGTGTATTTCTCGGTGTCATACCTTTTGCGACAACTGCGGAATTTAAAATATTTCCAGGGATTTAGATTTCTCCCCCGCCCATTTCTGTTTTCATTTGCTTGGGAATAGATGTAAATTTTGCGAGATAAGAAAATTTTCCCCGTCATTGCAGATGAATATTTTTATCGTTGCGCCGTAAATTTCTTAACTTGGTACCCTTGTTGCCGTGAAGCACGACGACGCCCCTGCCTCAGTCTCGATTCAAAAGGATATTACTGGCATCAGAGAGAAAAAATAGGCCGGAACACTGGAAGACAATGTGACAATTTAACAACCGGCTGGCTGCTGGACCACTAGCTGTTGAGTTCTTACCCTCCGCCGAGGATTAAAATGCAAACGTTTAGCAAAATGCTTCCGGAGGACACAAAATCCTGCTGAAATCTGATAGCACCGTTGCCCTCACACAATCAACACCGTGTCACAATACGGATTTCTGACGCCTTACGATAGCGATATTGATAATGAAATGTGTTTTGTTTTGTTCGGATTTAGTCCATAAATGTTGTGTCTGACAATGATGCCAGACACGCGTGCAGATTTAGGCATCCGTTTGTCAAACCAAAAATGAGACTTGTGTCAAGGATTACATTTTTTTCCTACATTTGACACAACAACGGATTCACTGAACATTACAATTTGGTGTCACAATTTCACCTTAAAACACTTTTCAATCATTCCAAGAATTCATTTTAAAATGGAATCAAATTTTAGAAACTTAGTGGCAAAATCATGTTTGCAGTAAACCAGCTCTAAATACCACCAGTTTAATCTCACCTTGATTGATTGATCGATTTATTAAACTGTCCTGTACTGCATTGGAGAAAAACTGACTCCTGGATGTAAGCGATGAGCTCCCACCACCTACCAACATGCTTCTGTCTACAATCCGTAGGGCTTGTGTGCAAAATTTGAAACGGGAAACATCAAACCCCAAAAAGATCAAACCAGATCAGTGGCACCCCTTGGAAGTTGTTGTGATTTGAACTGTACCGTGTATGTTGCTATTTCATTTCGTTAGATACGTCTTTGTTTCTTTCGTTTTTTGATGCTGCCATGCAATGAAGTTCAATCAATAATAGGTATATCCTCGGTCAAAATCATCGTCCTGTCGCATGTGATGCTGCCAAGAAGTTAACACAGCAGAAAGGGAACAGCAAAAATAAAAAACAAATCGACCAGCAGGATGTCAAATTAAAAAATCACGTTTCATAATACCTCCGTCGTCGTCGTCAGCAAATTGGAAGCGTTTGTCGGAATTACCATCAGACTATCAGCATGCCCTATAGCTAGTCCGTTTACTCGAGCACCCCGCTGATCAGTACTGTGTCAAATTAAAACTAATTTGTTGATTAATTTATAAAACAAATCCCTGTTTGTCCAGGGAGCTTTAATGAGAAAACGGGAATC